>NW_028128987.1:15430000-15517500 GCF_055761805.1 Camellia sinensis | reverse complement strand
TAGCTCCTTCATGGGTCTGACAAGACTCTGTAAACTGTCCCGACATTGATTCCGGTTAGTTTCTACAAGGGTCCAGCAAGACTCCGTAAACTGTCACAACAACTGTCACAACATTGTCTGCTACAACGGTCCGACATGACCCCATAAACTGTCTTCTACATCGGTCCGACATGACCCCATAAACTGTCCCGCCATTGCTCCCGGTCAACTTCTACATCGGTCCGGCATGACCTCGTAAACTGTCCAGACATTATCTTCTCCAACGGTCTGACACGACCATACCGTGTCTCCTATCCTGTTTTATTTTATTTATCAGTTTACTTTCTTATTTTGTTACTCTCTCCAAACTCAAGTTGGTTAGTATTTATCCTCCTTGAGTTTGAGGGGGCTGTAAGTGTGGTAGGTAGAGTTGAGTGTGTTAGGTGAGAGTTGAGTGTGGTAGGTAGATGTAAGTGTGTTAGGTGAGAGTTGAGTGTGGTAGGTGAATATGTTTTTCTCTTCTATATATAGGAGAGTCATTGTATACAAAATATATATCAATCAATAATACATCAATTTTAACACTATTCATGAACTTTCCTGGTCAAAATGATCATTCTTAATGATTTTGGTATTTCTCAGTTCTGTTAACTGTTTTCCTGTTAGTATGGAGTAGACTTATTCGAGTCCCATCATTTTCTATTTGGCACATAAAGAAAAAAATATAGAGAGATTAAAGCACAAAAAAAGAATTTGAAAAGGAAAAAGTACAGAAAAGAGAGGAACTATGTTTCATTCTCTGATCTGTTATCTTTTTTCTTTTGCTCCTGTTCTATGTTTAAGCGACTTTTTTCTCATGCTATTTTGTTTAATATCCCAAACTTTGTTGATGCAGATATCTCCAGTGGTTGATTGAAGATCAAGATTCTGAAGACACTCAGTTCCACACAACATATGCGCTCTTGCTTGCTAAATCAGCATTTGAAACAGCTAGTACCTCTCAAAATTCTGAAGCAGGAAATCTAGAAGAGACAAACATGTCAATGTTTCAAAGTCATATTAGAGAAAGATTGCAGATCTTTTTACAGTCTTCAGAACTATATGATCCAGAAGAGGTCCTTGACTTGATTGAAGGGTCAGAGTTATGGTTGGAAAAGGTCCATTGAAACTTTTCTTCCCCCTTTGTCTCATAGATTGCTTTTTTGTATAATGAGTCGGTAGTCATGCCTGCAGCTCTATACAGATTCATTATTGCCATCATGCTCTTCTGTAAGGGCAAGCATAGATGCATTCACATTGCCATAAAGCTGGCTTTGCATACTTCTGAGTTCTGATATAATGTCCACATTTTTGTGACAGGCTATTCTTTACAAGAAACTTGGCCAGGAAACATTGGTGCTTCAAATCCTTGCGTTGTAAGTTTGCAATCACTTTGTCGAGTAATTGAATTTTAAATGAATAATGAAAGGCAGCAATAAGTTTTCCAACATTTAAGTTAAAAGCTTTTCATATTCTAGGAAATCACTTGCTTTAGTTATGATGCAGTCAAGCAAATAACCCATTTATACTTCAAGACAAGATTGGCACAAAGTGATTAAATAGAGGCATGTATATCGTGTTATTCTAAAAAATGTGGAGTTGCAATCCTTCAACACGAGATAAAGTTTAGGAACATAGCTCATGACTGTTTAATAAAAGATGATTTTCTGTGAAGAATGAGTTGTTGGACATTTACATATTATTTCAACCATCTGTCAGGAAGCTGGAGGACAGTGAAGCTGCCGAACAATATTGTGCAGAGATTGGTCGGCCTGATGCCTATATGCAGTTGATTCTCTCTCTCTCTCCACACAGATGAATGTTAAATGTTAATGTTGTTTTGCCTGTTAATTCTGTTGTGGGTTGATCACCTTAGGTTGCTCGAAATGTATCTGGATCCAAAAGATGGTAAAGAGCCCATGTTTAAAGCTGCAGTTCGTCTGCTCCACAATCATGGAGAATCATTGGATCCTTTGCAAGTTCTAGAGGTCTCTCTCTCTCTCTCTCTCTCTGTGTGTGTGTGTGTGTGTGTGTGTGTGTGTGTGTGTGTGTGCACGTGTGTGCGCGCGCGCATGTGTGTGCATGTGCGCATTCACGCACACACTGACATGAGCACATAAATGTTGGTTCATCACTTGCTTTGAAGAATTAAATATTCTTTTTTGAAGCACTTTCTCTAATTGTTGACAATTATACGGCATGCCCGCCTTGGCATGCTGGGCGACGCTGTGGCTTGGCATGCCGGCCACGGCCGTGGCATGGCATGCCGGCCTTGGCATGCTGGGCAACGCTGTCCGGTTCATCCCGCATCGCCAGTTCTGCTTACCAAAAATGGCCCACTTGGAGCTCTCGATTCCGTGGCGCGGCTCAACGGAGCAGCCGCGCCGTCCTATCAAAGCCAAACCTAATGGCAATTACCCGAGGGACAGGATTGCTTGTCAAGGCCGTGGCATGCGATGTTCTTGGCTAAGGCCATGCCATGCCATGCCACGCTGCGGGACAAGGCCGCACTCGAATTGAGAGATGTGGGGAGAAGGGGATGATAATGGTCATGATTCTTAATTTTTATGATGACCTATATACTAGACTACATAGTAAGGAGGGAGAGAAGATGATATACAAACTTGTTAAGATAAGAGAGAGGAAAACAAGAGACTTTAATCAGGTTAAGTGCATTAAGAGTGAGGATACTAAGGTGTTGGTGAAGGATGAAGAGGTTAAGGAGAGGTGGAAGAACTATTTTGAGAAATTGTTAAATGAGGAACATGGAGGTAGGATAAAAGGGGAGGAAGTAGGCAGTAATAATGAAAACCAATACTCCATGTTCTATCGTAGGATTCAGAATTTTAAAATGGAGATTAAACTTAAGAAGATGAAATCGAATAAGATTTTATGACTCGATGATATCCCTATTGAAGTTTGGAAATGTTTGGGTAAGAAAGGGGTGGCCTAGTTGACTAGGTTATTTAGCAAAATTTTGTTGACTAGGAAAATGTTAGAGGAGTGGAAGAAGAATATCTTAGTGCTAATTTATAACAATAAATGAGATGTCCAGAACTGCAACAACTATAGAGGAATCAAGTGAATGTGTCATCTAATGGAAGTGTGGGAGAGAGTAATGGAACGTCAATTGCGAGATATAACAAAGGTTTCAGAGAATTAATTTGGGTTTCTATCTTTTGAGGAGTAATAGAAAAGTATAGAGAAAATAAAACAAAAGAGACATTAATATGGTTTTTATCGATATTGAGAAAGCATATAATAGAATGTCTTGGGATATAATTTGGTGGGTGTTAGATAAGAACGGGGTGACAAAAGGTTATATTGATGCGATTGGAGATATGTATGAAAGTGTAGTGACCATTATTAGATTGCCTGTTGGAGAGACAATTGAATTTCCAATTAGTGTAGGTTTACACCAAGGATCAATCTTAAGTCTTTATCTTTTTGGCTTTAGTTATGGATGAGTTGACCATAAATATTCAGGATGATGTGCCATGGTGTATGTTTTTTTGCATATGATATCGTGTTAGTGTATGAGACTAGAGAAGGAGTTAACACTAAGTTGAAGACTTGGAGAGAAGCACTTGAATCTAAATAATTTAGAATAAGCAAAACTAAGACAGAGTATATAGAGTGTAATTTTAGTAATAATGATAATGGAAGAAGAGGAAAAGTGAAGATTGAGGACCTAGCACTACGTAAGTGAACATTTTTGTTATTTAGGATCAATTATCACAACGGTTGGGGGGATTGGAGCGGATGTGGTCCATAGAATTAAGGCGGGGTGGCTTGAGTAGAAGAGCGTGTCTAGGGTACTGTGCGATAAACGAATACTCACTAGACTAAAAAGGAAGTTCTATAGAACGGCTATTAGACTAGCGATGTTGTATGGGATGGAATTTTGGGCAACTAAGAAACAACATGTAGATAAGATGAGTGTTGTTGTGATGAGGATGCTGAGGTGGATGTGTGGCAAGACTAAAAAAGGCAGAGTTAGGAATGAGTATATTCAAGAATGGGTAGGAGTAGAGCCGATAGAAGATAAGTTGAGGGAGAATAGATTGAGATGGTTTGGTCATATACAATGGAGACTAACAGAGACAATAGTGAACTGATGCGATACAGTGATGATAGATGGAAGTATTAAGGGAATGGACAGACCTAGATTGACGTGGGCTAGTGTAGTAAATAGAGATGTGAATCTCTTTAATTTGACTAACGATATGACCTTAGATAAAGTCGAATGGAGAAGAAGGATTTATGTAGTCGAACCCATTTTATGAGACTTAAGGCTTGGTTTAGTTTGGTTTGAGATTTCAATTCTATTGCAAACGTTAATTTCCCTTTACTCGACAATAAGGAAACGCTAGAAACAATAGAGGAATATTCTGTGTTCTCTATGATTCCGTTTGTTTCGACGTAAAATATTTTACACCAAAAAGTATTTTTCATGTAAATTAATTTTGTACGAAAAATATTTCTGTTTTTATTTTCTAGTGTTTGGTTGATACTTGAAACACATTTTCTATTGTCAGGAAGCAGAATTCCGGTTCAATAAAATGTCCATTATGACTTTTTATCAAACAATTAGTGAGCTAGGATGCCTATTTGAAAAGGTCAATCATGTTGCAAGGGATCATGACTGGGAGTGAACTTCACAAAAATTGACTTGTGAAATTTTTACTAGTGATTTGTTTTTGGGATTATGATGAAAAATATTTTTCTTAACAAAAGTTTTACTTGCTTTTTGTTCAACCAAACAATGGAAAATGCATCAAATATTTTTCAAGTAGACATTTTACATCGAAACAAATGGACCCTACATTTCTCTTTTTATTTTTTATTGGCCAATGGAATCTGTTGGGAAAAGGTAATTTTGTAATGTGCTCCTCAGGAGTTGGGGTAGGTAACATGGTTTTGGAAGCGTGCTTCTTTCACAATAACGTAGCCAGAGGTTGGCACATGTATTTCTATCTTCAGTTGATGGAGCTTCTATCAGTTGATTGTCCTTATGAAGAAAAATAATTATTATACCATGCATATTTGAGAAATTTAAGGACACGGTTGATGCTCTAAAAAAGATACAATATACTATGTCCTTGGGTCTTGAGAGTATTGCTATCTAGTCCAAAATATGGAGAGAGGGCTTTTTTCGTTTGTTTGTAGATCTGTATTCATGAGTAGCACCCCTTTGGAAACTTCAGAGAAAAATAAAGGCACCAGTCTCGCATATTGTGTGCCAATAGTAAAGTTACCTTGATCATCTAAAAGTTATTTTAACTTTATCCAAGTAGGTAAAAAAAACTTCATCGTATCATGTGACTGGGGCAAGTATCCCATGCTAGAGCAGTGGATCTGATGTTTCATGTATTTTTGGTATTTTAGTATTTTGGTCCTCTATAACTTTTGAGGTTTTCTTTTGCAGAGATTGTCTCCAGATATGCCCCTCCAACTTGCTTCAGATACAATTTTAAGAATGTTGAGAGCTCGATTGCATCATCATCGTCAAGGACTAGTATGTTTTTTAGTCAATGTTGTTTTCTTTCCAGTATTTTAATACTGATAATCTTTTTAGCTAGTATCTGCATGCTTCCCTCTGCAGTTTGTTTCATTTTTATGTATGTCGCAATTGCATTAGTTGAGCCTTCTTATGATTCAAATCCTATTAATTGACTTCATGCAAGCACTTGGAGCTGTTACTTTTCTTGCTTTATCTTTTGCTGCATCTGTATATATCCTTCAGTTATTGCAGCATGACATTAATTTATTCATCTGTCATTTCAGCCTTCTCCTTTTTGTAGTGCCTTTTGGCTCATGCTAAGTCCAACCTTAGCAGCTTCAGATGTTGCATATAAATATGTGAGGGTATATACATAATTGATGATTTTTTTCAATAAATATATGTTCTACTAAAAAAATAGAAGCATTTTATTTCTACGTTTTACTAAGTTCTTTTATTATACCCCAAAGAAAATAATAATGCAAACAGAATTCTATATGGGATATAATTTCTGGTAATTTATAAGTGAATGGGCTTATATAAGAAATACTAAAAGAATAATATATTTGTTGTGTGAAAATAACTAGTTACAAGCACCTGATGGTCTAGTAGATGTGTGTTTTATTTCAACTTCACCCGATTTATCGATTCATAATGAGAGGAGAGTAGAAGAGGGTTTTTCTGAACACCATTCTCTTGAAATAACAACAATCAGACAACTCTATCCAACTCATTTCTTTCTCCTCATCCTCCTCTACTCCTTTTATTTCACATGACTATTCAGATTGAAACTTGGAGACACACAAGTCAAAATAGTATGGGCAAGGATGTTGGATGACCATAAAAATTGTTGAACTTTTCAAATGTGTGAAGATTGGGGTTAGGATGACTCCACTATCTTGAAATCTCAATGTATGGATTATGAATAATAATTTTGTGAATTAAAATGGTGTGCTTGTGCCATAGAAGCATAATGCGGAGTTTTTATGCATAGTTTTATGGTAAACTTGAATTACTAAACATGGTTTGCAAATTTGCTACGTTAATTTTCAACTAGTATCCCATATCCTTACCCAAGGGTCAAGTGTTCTACATGAGTATTTTATACATTTAGTTGTGTTCATCTAACATAGGTTTCTGTACATTTATCTTTTAAGCTGCACCTTTTTTTTTTAAATAAAAAATCCTTCTAATACATCTCAAATCATATTAATCCTTGGCACATCTTGACATTCTTTTATCACTCTTTGTTTGGTAAGCCATCATTACTCATAGACATCACTTGTAAAGGGTTCCCTGCATCTATGGTTTATCTTGCTTTTCAATTTTAGTTATTTCTAACGTTCTAATCTTTAGGGGTTGTTTGATAACCAATTTAATACTTCAAACTGAATGTATTCATTAAAATAAATTAAGTGTGTTTTGTTAACAACAATTCATATTGCTTAAAAATATGCTAAATTTGTAAGTGATATACTTTTTCCTTAATGGTGAATTATGAATTTCCAACCGTTTAGTTGATACCACCATTGAGGTGTACTGCTGCTGCCACTCCACTATCACCAACATTGCCACCACCCCACGATCATTGTCACTGCTATCCCACCGCCACACAATTATCACTGCCACCATCACTACCAGTGTTATTAAAGGCGCACATAGACATGTGCCTTGCCCAAGTCCCATCTAGGCCCAAGGTTTGCGCCTTGCAGTGTTCCAAGCCAGGTGACTTCTGTAAGTCGCGCTTAAGGCGTGTGACTGGGCCAAGGCGCAGTAAAGCCTAAGTCCAGCGCCTTGAAAGCTTTTATTTTTTATTTTTTTAATTGTTGCTTTGATTGGTTTTGCTTGAAATCTTACCGTTGATTTAATATGGTGTAGCTACAGAAGATTTCTACTCTTAAGTACACTTGCCAATACATTGAGCGTTCAGCCCCAAATCAACGATAGAAGAAAATTTAGCCATTATTCAGTCTCTGAAGAACTCTTTGCTGCTGCCTACCTTCGTTATCTAATCCAACGGCTCCAAAAATTCTTCTTCATGTTGCTGTCTTCTTGTCTTATGTTTCTCTATCGTTCTCTTCTCTTCTTCTTCTCTACATTATTGTCTTCTCTACTTCTCTTCTCTACGTTGCTATCTTCTTCGTCACATGGCTGTGATCTTCTGCTCCCATCTTCTTATGCTTATTCTCTTGTCTCCTTCTCTTTCTCATCCTTCTTTGGACTGATCAGTTTTTTTCCCCCCTCTTCTTGTTCTTCTTCTCCCCTCTTCTTATTCATGTTTTATGTTAAACTTTGAAATAATATTCATTTGTCTATGTTAAAATAGTATTGTTTGTTAGTATTTATATTTTTAAATATTTAATATTTCATTTTGCTTATGTTGGATCCTGAATTATTTGTTTATATTAAATTATATATATATATATTTTACGTAAAAGGTGTGCGGCACTTTGGTAAAGCCTGCGCCTTGCCTTGCGCCTAGGCCCCAAGAGACCTTGGCACCTCAGTGCGCCTATCGCCTTTAATAACACTGATCACAACCAAAATCATCGCCACCACCATCACTCCCACCCTACCACTACTACCACCATTGTTCAAAAATCAGTTAGTTCGTACTGTATCTGCCGGTTGAACTGGGTTTTGGCTTAGCCGGTTATACACCTACATTTACAAGTTTGGTAAAAAATTACGGTCGAACCAGCTGGTTCAAAGTACATATCAGGCCGAACTGATTATTGTCCTGGTTTTTCATCATATCAGACTGGTTCACTTGCTGTATAAACAGAGTGTTTCTGGGTTGGTTCTGCGATTCTTGTAAACTTTTTTTTTTTGTTGTTGTGATTCCTCGCTATTTCAACTGCTATTCTTCCATTATCTCTTCGATTCGGCTTGATTTACATCCTCCTCACACATGTACACTTTTTGTTCTTGATTTGCATCATTCAAAGCTGAACCTGAAATAAACATGTTTGGATCTGTAGAAGTTTCGACAGGTTGGGGAATATTTTTGCATTGATGTCAACATCAAGATCACAGATGGCCCGTCCTTCAATTAGGTGTATGGTTTTTGAGACATCACCCTTGCTAAAGTTGGTTTTGGCGAGGTGAGGATATGAGAGAAGAGTTAGGATGAGAGAGATTGGTGTTGTGCGCTGTGTTTGCCCACAATATATATATACCTGAAGATTTGGTTGTACTCGGCTGTGATGAGGTGCATGTTTTCCACCTGTTATGTTTGCCACGTGTAGTGTTGTAAATCTGCATTCAGTTCTTGGTTTTTTTACAAACATAAGATTTCGTGTCTGAGAAGCCTCCAAGTGTCTTCATCTGGCCCCTCCAATCTTCTCATTAGCTGGATCCCAATTCCTTTTGAATTTCAAATTCTTTCTTCCCAAAAGCTCCACCAACCCACCCCTAATGTCCTCTCTCACATCCTGGGTTGTGTACAGTAATGCAACAGACCACCACTTGGTGGCAACTGCAGAAACACCAGTCGTCTCAAACAAGCGCCCCAATCCCAAAACAACCAAATGATTTTCTTGGCCATTGTTGCAACTTTTCTAGACATGAACGTGGTAGCTTCTCCTTTGTCCTGATGTACTATTAGTCTATTAGATAGTCCAGCCACATCTGTAGACTTGATGTGCATTACTTTTTACCAATTGTGCTGTTGTAAGGTTTGTTTTAACTTTATCTTAATTTCTTTTACAGATAGTGCATAGCCTATCTCGTGCTATTGACATTGATGCGAGTTTGGGAAGGCTGGAGGAAAGATCACGACATGTGCAGATAAACGATGAGAGCCTGTGTGATTCTTGTCATGCCCGCCTCGGCACCAAGCTATTTGCAATGTACCCAGATGATACCATTGTTTGTTACAAGGTTGGTGATATTGACATCTCATTTATTGCTTGTTTGGAACTCCATAATGGTAGCTTCCATTTCGGCTGATAGACAGCCTCTGTGAATCAACCAAAATGGCTGCGGAAACAACAATACAATACTGGTAATTAGTGTTTAAACAGAATATTATTATGATGCTGTGGAAGAAGTTTCCCTACCTTACGCCCCATTTGTTCGAGCGAATAATATTTTTTCGCATTTTTCTAGCATTTGTTTCGACGGAAAATGAAAGTCAATGAAAACAAGCGGAACAGAAAATGTTTTTTTCCTATGAAAAGTAAGAAAACATTTTCTAGACTGAAGTCTTACTAATGCTGTCACACTACGACTGCCACCCCACCCCACCCCACCATTACTAATGCAACCATTAGTACATTAGTTTTAAGGATACAATCTAACATATTCTGCTGGAACAAAATCACTATCAACTTGTCCTTTACAGACATTTCTTTTTCCTTGCATCTTTTCCCATCTGAAATTGCAATTTTCTACCAGAAATGGAATTATTGCCCTGTAACATCTCCATGTGTTCTCACCATTTTCTCCAGGAAAAATATATATACATATATATTAAAGGAGTATTTTCATTTAATTGATCAAAATAAAATACTGCTAGGGTAGGAAGTGATTTTACTGAAACCTACCTCTTGCTGAGTGCAGTGTTTCCGCCGTCAGGGTGAGTCCAAATCCATCACAGATCGGGACTTCAAGCGAGATCCCATGTTTAAAGCTGGTTGGCTGGTGACCCGATGACCTTGCAGAAAGATTTATTTTGGGCCTGCAACCTGCCTACGTAGTGGGTGATGATCTATAGCTTTAGCTTACACTAAGATTTGAGCAATTTCATCTCTCTTGTTGGCTCAGGGGAGTTAAGATTGCGTCTCTTGGGCGAGACCTAGTAGCCATGGAGATCAATCGTTCATCATATCCGATGAAGTTGTTTGTTTGTTTGTCAGCTGGTTGAGACGGCGGAGTTCAGGAGGAAGAACCTTGTGTAGCCGACCTTTTGGATGATGAGTTGGGGAATGAGATCAAAATCTGTTATATATGCCGTCACTTTGTTGTACATAACTGATTGCTGATACTAACAGTTTCTCTTGGAAAACAGAAAAAATGATAAAATGAATTTGATAGTTTGCTGCATGAGGTTTTTTCGTTTTTGTATTTTAAGCTAATTTGATATGCTTTGTAATAATTTTTATGACTTATCTGATCAGATTCTGGAAATGCAACGAGAAGGGTTTTTTGTTGGGTTAATTACATTTTTAGTCCATAAAGTATAAGTTGTGTTATTTTGTTTTCCATGTTTAACGGGCCTTCAGCTTAAAAGTCTAATTTTGAATTTTCTATGTCCAAACCACAAAAATATGAAGTACCATTATCCAATCTATCTCTACAATTTACGAGTTTCTTTACTCTCTATTGCTATCTCAGTCTAGGGTTTCAGACGCCTTCTCTCTTCCCTCTCTCTCTCTCTCTCTCTCTCTCATTTGTCTCTCGTCCATCGTCCTCCACATCTGCTGTGTTGATGGTGTTGTTGTTGCTGTTCTGGTGGGAACAATGCCAGCCGCCAGATCTAGATCCGTCACCTCGTCCTTCCTGTCATACACCGACAATGCGGAAGCCTTGACAAAGATGTGCAAGTGTGTGTGGCGTTAGTTAACTCTCTTTATAAGCCCGCCAATAATGCTCAAAAGGTTTGCAAAGACAAGCAAATACAATATTAGTTAAGTTGATGAGCAACAAGATTGGAGACAAGCCACAAAATAGCAATCAACAAGCTAAAATTAAAGCAAGTAACAATTGAAAAGTTTTGCACAATTTAAAGACGAAATGAACTTTTGATTGATCAAAAGAAATGCATTACAATAGTTGAACAGTGCACTGAAAACGTTAAAAAACTTGTCTTACCATAAGCTAGGTTGGTGTACTTTAAATGCGCAAGTGGTCTGATTCAACACTTGGGTACCTCCTCTTTAATATAGCTTGTTAAGCCATTTTTTAGTTGGCAAGATGAAACATCCACTATGTTTGAGAAGTCATAATGAATTTTTAAAAATTCTCCAAAAAGAAAAAAATTACAATACTTGGACCTAAAACATCTTTAATACTAAGGTATTTACATAAAAATTTATAAGGCAAAAAGACTACATTTGACCCTTCAAAAGTTGGCTTAAAGTTGTTGCTGGGCAGACAAGTCTGTGGCATGTTGTGGCTGGGCTGCTTCATGGCATGCCTTGGGCCTTGGCTTGCACTTGCACCAACTTCTTGGGCATGTTTTTGGCTCTCCAAATGGCACAAATGAGTGTGGCATCAAGGTGTTGACCCTTGGATGAGCGCACCTTGACAGTCTTCCCCACTTGAACGGTCAACGCCCTCAACGACTTTACCCAATAAGCAGCAATCTCGTCTTGAAAAGCCGACAAGTCCGCCTCCCGTTCCTAACTGATTTCTTCTTCTCCAAGGCCCCTCCATTTCACCAAGTATTGCCTTTGTTTCTTCTTGGAAACCATTTTCACTCGATCGGCCAAAATAGATTCAACAGACTTTTTTCCTGCTTTGGCTGTAATGGTTTGGCGTTTCAGCTCATTTCGGGTTGGATTTTCCTTGTCTAGATAGTAAGGCCTCAAATAACTCATATGGAAAACCAGGTGCACTTTCAGCCAAGATGGAGCATCTATCTTGTAAGAACACTTGCCAATTCTCTTCAGAATGGTTACTGACCCCTTATACTTGCGCACTAGTCTTCTGTCTCTTCCCCTCATGAACTTGTGTTGCTCGGGGTTGAGTTTGACAAAAACTTGATCTCCAACTCTAAACTCAAGTGGTTATTAGCTCATTTCTTCATTTTACTTGCCGCAAGATAGGCACGAGTAATGTCATGGTTTCTCTTCCATTCTTTAGCAAATTGGTAAGCCTTGGGTGACTTTCCTTCATAAGGTCCATCAACTGTGTGGGACAATAGCGGCTGTTGTCCATTCACTATCTCAAAAGCACTCTTGCTCGTAGAGCTACTCTTTTGAGAGTTTAAGCATAATTGTGCTATATTAAGAAATTGCACCCAATTTCGTTGATTAGCATTGACAAAGTGGCACAAATACTCCTCGAGCATACAGTTGAAGTGTTCAGTTTGCCCATCCATCTTCGGATAGTAGCTTGATGAAGTATTAAGTTGTGACCCAAGAAGCTTGAAAAACTCCGTCCAAAAGTTGCCAACGAAACGCGAATCCCAATCATTAACAATACTTTTAGGCACACCCTAATATTTAACAATGTGTTTGAAGAAGAGTTGGGCAATCTCCTCCGCTAAAACATACTTTGGGGCAGTTACAAAGGTGACATACTTAGAGAATTGGTCCACAATAGTCAAGATAGTCCCGATGTCTCCCACTTTAGGCAGTCTAGTGATGAAGTCAAGTGATACACTTTCCCACAGATGTTTAGTCACGGGCAAAGGTTCAAGCAAGCCTGCTTTCTTTTTATGCTCAACCTTGTCTTGCTAAGTAAGACAAGTGCGGACATATTCTTCCACATCATCACGCATTTCGGGCCAATAATATCCTTGTTTCACCAAGACCAATGTTCGCACCCAACTCAGATGTCCTGCCTAAAGTGTATCATGGCACTCCCTAAGAAGTGTCTTTCTCAAATCACCATCCTTGGGTACAAGGATGCGGTTGCTTGTTGTCATTAGAAGTCCATCTTGCACCCAAAATTGGCAAGTCTTGCCCATTTTGACAAGGTTCATAAGATTCTCTGCCATAGCATCTTTGTCTAGTTGAGCCTTGATTTTCTCTTTGATGCTGGTTGAAATGGAAGTAAGTGAACATACATGATGGCACACGGCAAGCTCTGCCTTCCTACTTAGCGCATCAGCAACATGGTTGGTGGCATCAGCCTTGTATTCTAAGGCAAAATCAAACTTTGTCAACTTCTCTTGCCACCGTGCTTGTCGTGCACTTAGCTTGGGTTGTGTTAAGAAATGGCTAACCGCCGTGTTATCAGTCTTTACAACAAATTGTGAGCCTAAGATGTAGTGCCTCCAAGTCCTCAGACAATACACTAGTGCAAGCAACTCTTTCTCATGAGCTAGATATCTCCGTTCGGCATCATTGAGCTTCCTACTCTCATAGACAATTGGGTGCCTGTACTGCAAAAGAACACCACCTAAAGCAAAATCAGATGCATCAGTTTGTATCTCAAAAGCTTGACCTAAGTCAGGTAGAGCAAGAACATGGTCTCTTGACATAGCTTCTTTTAAGGCATGAAAGGCTTGTTGCCATTCCTTTGCCCAAACATATGGCTTGTCCTTCTTTAGCAACTCTGTCAATGGGAAAGCTTGTCTTGAGTAGTCTTTAATAAACTTGCAATAATAATTAGCTAACCCAAGGAATGACCACAACTCCAGGACATTAGTGGATGGCTACCACTCTTGAATAGCCTTGACCTTCTCTTGGTCCATTTTGATGCATCCATGCTCAACAATGTGCCCTTGGAACTTAATCCTCTCTTGGGAAAAAGAACACTTCTTTAGCTTGACATAAAGCTTGTGCTCCCTCAACTTGGTAAGGGCCTTCTGAAGATGCTCCACGTGCTTTTCTAAAGTGGAGCTATAAATTATAATGTCATCTAAATATACTACAACGAATTGATCCAAATAGTCTTGAAAAACTTCATTCATCATGGTGCAGAATATTGTTGGGGCATTGGTCAAGCCTAATGGCATGACAAGAAACTCATAAGAGTTATAACGAGTAACAAATGAAGATCTAGCTTTGGGAAATACCCCGATCGAAGATCTAGCTTTGTGAAATACCTCGCTTTGCTCAATTAATCAAATGAATCTGCAATGAGAGGAAGGAATACTTGTTCTTGATGGTTAGCTTGTTGAGTGCCCGATAATCCACACATAAGCAAAGACTTCCATCACGCTTCTTTTGGAATAAGACAGGTGCACCGAATGGGGCCTTAGATGGCCTAATGAAGCTTGCTTCCAACAACTCTGTAAGCTGCTTCCTTAACTCATTCAATTCAGGAATAGCCATTCTATGTGGTGCACAAGCTGGTGGCTTTGCCCTTGGCACCAACTCGATAGCATGATCACACCTCGGCGTGGAGGCAACTCCTTAGGCAACTGTTCAAGCATAACATCTGCAAATTGCCTTAAGACCTTCTTGATTGTGGCTGGGACAGGAGTAGATTCGAGAGCTTCATTCAACTTCAATGCGGCAACCCAAGTTTGCTCACCATGCCTAACACTCCTATTAAGTTGCATAGCTTAGATAAACCAGTCACTATTGTTGGTTGCTATAGCAGGAATGAGACATGGCTTATCCCCCATGACACACATACTATTAGAATAAGGCATGACTGTCGTCTTTGTGCTTCTCAAGAAATCCAACCCAATGATGGCTTGGAAGTCATCCATGGGTATTGCGGTGAAATCTACTCTTCCTTCCCAAGTGCAAATGAACAGATTTTGCGACCCCATAGATAGACTGTGCTGCCGAGTTAACCGCCTTGATGCGGTTGCCATCCTTCTCTAAATATAGCCCAAGTCTTTCAACTTCGGTCCCCACAACAAAATTGTGGGTGGCCCCTGTGTCAATCAAAGAACGGAGGAGCTTCCAATTGAGTTTTACATCCGAACTGGCACTGGAACCGAAAAGGAAAGTAGAACACGCAGTGTGTCAGGCCAATCAACTGTATCCCGGTCTGTTAGAACGTGTTGTAACTCATCGCTGGTAGATTGAGCCAAGGGCACCGCCAAGCAATGCGGTCTACGGACAAACTGCACATCCAGTCGAACCACTATCCCTCATCAAGGGCATCGACTAGACGTCGCCGGAAGTAGTAGCCGCGAGCTGAGTATGCTGGGCAAGAGTCCACAACCTGCAATTTGTCCATCAACCATACCTGGGGAGGGATTGAAAAATGAGAGATTAAAGAATAAAGAGATGTACGATGAAAGAAAAGTGAGAAAAGGGTTTTGAGAGAAAAATCGAGCCTGAAGGCCAAGTGATGTGAGCAATATATATGTGAGGAAGGGTGGGAATATTACCTGCAGCAGTAGTGGACTCCCCGCAAATCTGGTTGTTTCCCGGCGATGGAAAGCATCCAAGCCCATCAATGTCTCGGCCAATGTCATGGCAATGCAACTCTTGCCCTCTTTCAAGCCTTGGGCAACTTCGATCAGACGAATACTAGACCCACTGAAGCCTAGGGCAAGCAAAAAGTGAGATAGCATGCACAAACAAAGGGCATGATGCCGAAAACCTTGCCAGTGATGATCACCGCGGTCACCAGCATCAGAAAAGTGATGAATCAGGCTGAGGATGTCCAATTCTCCGTCGTGGATCAGAGATCGAGTGTCGTGCATAGTGAGCCCGCACATTCGTCTTAGGGCTTGAGTGTGGCCGAAGTGAAGCTGGGGCAAGATTTCTTCGTCACGTTCGGATTCCATCAAAGCTTGGAAATCTTCGAAGGTAGGACACACCTCTTGCCCTCCAAAGCTGAAGACATGTGTTATCGGGTTTCAAAACCTTGCCGCGGCATGGAGAGACGGAAGGTGCAGCGGAGCGCGACTCAGCGTGAATAGTGTATTTATGCCGAAGCCCCGGAAGTTCAACTTTTCTGAACCATCCAAGGTAGCAATCCAAGCTGTGAGATTTTGGATGAAAAATGCCTCCATTTTGATGTAAAACTGAGATGGAATGAGAGAACCACGAAGCTGGAACCTTTATGGAGGATAAGGCATTGTTCGGAAGACACGTGTCAAAAATATGGAGGTCGCCAAGCCAATGGTTAGCCGACCACTTTTTCTGGTCGACTGACCACATGACTGGTTTGCTGAGCAAAAAACTGGTCGGCCAGCCATTTTTGGTGGTCGGCCATGGAGAAAAACTAGTTTTTGGCCTTTCCCTAGTCTCTAGAAGAGAGCTCCTAGCCTTTCCATGTGTTGGAAGTATTGAAGGTCCGCGTTCCCCTCTGTTTTGGATGCATTCCGTTGCTTGGTTTGTCCGAAATGCATTTGCTTATCGAGTTGTTGTTAAGTTTTGCTTATCGAGTTGTTAAGTTTTGCTTATCGAGTTGTTGAGTTTTGTTCGTCGAATTGTTGCTCTTTGTTTATCAATAATGTCGGGATTTGCTTATCGAGTTGCAAACTTGCTAAGGTTTTGTTGTTTCTTAGTAAGTTAAGTTGTTTAGTTTGTTGCGTCAGTTCATTACCTGACTTGGCAATGTACAATGTTCAATTTCCATTCAATCTCATTTTTGTTCAAAATAATGCGATGCGATGCTAAGAATGCAAAATACAACACTTTTTTTTGAACAAAAAGCTGTTTCATTCCATCATAACTTCTTTTGTTACAACATTTTACAACAAGGTACAAGTTTTAAAGAAAATAAAACTGCCTAAAGCTGATGTGCTACAACTACTAGTAAAACAAACAAGAAAATAAAGCAAGAACATCTGTATCAGTGCTGTCAGGCTCAAGATCGGGAGGCTATCTTCATCCTCTTCGACTGAGCAGCCTCTGTACCACCTCCACCAGCACCATCATCCGAATCGGAGCTGCCGTCCTCGGAACCCTCCTCGGCATCACCTCCACTCTCAGAACCGGAGCCAAAGTCCTTCTCTCTACCTGCGGATGTCTCCGACTGAGGATGCGCAGACTCCTCCTCCCCACTGGACTCCTCATCATCTCTGATAGGCGCTCTACGCCTGCCTTGGCTGCGAGTCGAGCCCCCTCTCCCAGCTCCTCGAGAAGGCCTGGATGGCCCAGCCTGTAGCGGTGGCATCTGAAAACAAAAAAAAGAGGGCAATTTTGAATACATCAGCCAAAGTATGTATATCAGATGCATATGTGGGAATGTTACGTAGAGTGTGTGCTTGTAGATGTAGTATGTGAATATGGTGTGTCAGATGAGCTCTACACATGTAGTCAACCAATGTAATAGAATGTTCAATTTCAGTATGTCATCAGAAGTATGATAAATGCAAGGAAATCGAAAAGTACCGAGACGTCGACGATGAACAGATGCGTCTCTCTCTGCAGGACCATGCTCTCGAGTGAGGCCACCACTCCGAGTAACCCTTCGCAATACTCTCTGGGAGGCTGCAAATGTAAGTGCAAGTCATCAGTGAATGAATGAATGTCTAGATATCTGAGTGATAAATCAAAATTGTAAAGCATACCGGTGGCGAGTCAGGGTCACTAACGTATCGATGATCAGGCACTGGAGGCTCCAATGGAATCGGGTAGGATGTCCCATACCGCCAGCCTGTCAGCTTGGTTGGAAGATTCGGCCACCCAGCATACTGATAAGTCGAGGGGATCTCTCTAGCCCCACCTCTCGATGTGCTGGCTCCGCTGGTCGAAGGAATGTCTTTAGCTCAGGTGCGACTCGAGGAAGGCGCGTCAGCAGCCCTCCTCCTTGGGGCACAGACATCTGACAGCGGAGGCATCAAGTATGTATGGCGATAGGTCGCGTAATCTCCCTCCTCCAGTAACAGAACTGCATCAGTACCGAACATAAGCTCCTTAACCTCCCGGAGAGTGAGTCCCTCAGTGGATCGCATGTCATCTGGAGGTGCTGAGGGGATACCCTGATCAGGGTTGCCCATCGTCTGATGCATGAAACGATCCCCCAGAAACCAGGCCCTGCCAACTAGCCCCTCAAATAAAGTCCTGTATCGAGAAGAGGCCCACGCCCCAGGGAATCAGTACCGGGCATCTCCTGACAAAGGTGCCCAAGGCTGCCAAGAGATCTGCGGATAACAAGTACATAAACTGATTAGATGTTGTAAATATGCAAGATGAACCAAAGCTGAAAACATGACGAACTGAGAGTTTTGGATTACCTCCGCCGGCCGTACAGTATCAAAGAACTGGCGGAGATAGGGCAAAATCTCCTGAGTCCTCGGCCGACACCGACCCTCAAATCTGTGGGAGTAGGGGATCTCAAGAGGTACCTCCACCTCGAGCCCAAGGGCTAGCGTCGGGAAGTATGCATAAACCCATAGCTGTGAAAGACAAGACAGCGACTATCAAAACACAGAATGTATTGAAAATACTGAATGCCGAGTGCAGAATGTGGATACGGAAAATACAGAATGCTGAGTGCAGAATGTAGAGTACAGAATGTAATGTGTGCCGTGTGTGCAGTGTACAGATAATGAAAAGCAGAAATGTAAACCAAGAGGGCAGAATATACCTCTCAGGCTCTCCAGTAGCCACCTACTATGTTCCCTCACCCGCGGGAGGTCACGCTCATATAACAGTAAAGGGTAACGAGGCCGGCGTCTCCCTAATCATACTGGCTGACCTGTGATAGGTCTACCAAAGCACTGAGCAAATAAAGTCCAACTGTGTTCCCCCTGTCGGAGAACAGAGTGGTCCCGATGAGGAACATCAAAAAACCCCGAGCATACTGTTCTATCTCCTCGACAGTTTCGGGCAAAGTCCCCCTGTACTGCACGAAAAACCAGGTGTACCTGACTCTACCCGATGATCTGTCGATCGGCCGGCGGACTCCCAGTAGATAAATCCAAGCCCCCTCCCACTCGCCCATATCTGCATCATAAGGGACCGGTCAGCCGGCTACGTCAAGACCAGTCAGCATGGCGAAGTCAAATGGGGTCATCGTCATGTCCCCAGTAGCTGAAAAGTGGAATGAGTTAGTGGTGTCCCACCACCTCTCCACGAGTGCCCCCATAAGGGTCCTACTCGCCGGGTAACGTGATATCCCCACGTAGAAAGGTCCAAATCCCGCTTTGTCCACGATATGGCGAACGGTATCTGGGAGCTCCGTATATCACTCCCTGGCAAGGATCGATCCATAACCTCGTGTGGAACGGGAAGATACCTGCATTCAGAATGAACAGTGCAAATCAAATCAGAGAATGTGTTATGGACTGCGTGTTCAGTATGAGCTGTGTGCAAATCAAATCAGACACTGTGTTATGGACTGGGTGTTCAGTATGAGCTGTGTGCTAGAAGAACGAGCTGTGTGCCCGAAGAACGAGCTGTGTACCCGAGAATGTGCTATGTGCCTGAGACGAACTGTGTGGTTAGAATGAGCCGCGTGTTCAGAGTAAGCTGCGTGCCAAATTAACAAAGTGTTGTGTTGTGAGCTACGTGCCAAATGGAGAGGATACTGTGTTGTGAGCCATGTGATAAAATGACCAAAGTATTCTATATATGAGCTGTGTGCCAAATAGACCGAGTGGTGTGTGAAGGTGTTCGGAACGAACAGATAAAATACATAGGGAAAGCATGAAATGTGTAGGAAATGCAGAATACGTTGCAGAGAACGTGGAAGTAAGGTACATACCTCTTGCGCTTGATAGGACAGATGAGACTCTGGTTCCCGTAGCAGTAGGTCCACGGGTGCTCGTCGCTCAAAGTCAGTAAAGTGATGGAAGGTGACAGGAGGTAAGACATGTTTTGGAGGGTCGTACCTCTCGGGGTCAAAAGGGCGAATCCTCGAAGGCAATGACATGATGTCTGGCTCATCCTCGGCATGTGGAGGACCTCCGCCGTGATGGAAATGATCCGCTATCCAAAGAAATCTGCAAAAATGAGCGAAATGAGCCAAAATTGCAAAAAGTCAACAAAAGTCAACTTTCGGGAAAGAAAAAAGTCAACAAAAGTCAACTCCCGAGAAAATGTGCCAAACTTCGAGGCAAACATACCTCAAGTGGTGGAAATGGAGAAAGAAGCTCCGAAATCAAATTTTAATCGGTTCAAAGTGAAGGAAATCGAAAGTTTTCGCGAAACAATTTCGCGTGGGGCGTTGGAAAACGCGTATAAAGCGCAGATCTGAGGGAAAAAATGGTCTAGGGAGCAAGAGGAGCTGATTTTGGCCTTAAAAGTGTGAGCAAAAGTGATTTGGGCAAGTCAACTTAAAGATCCGAACCTGAAAGGACAAAACTGCCCCAATTTTTGTATACTGGTTGGCCGACTAGTTTTTCTGACTGGCCGACCACCTTGTGAGAAAAAACTAGTCAGTGGCTATTCTAGGTGGTCTGCCATCCCCCCTGGTTGGTCTCCAAGGTCCCTTGGTTCTCTTTATGTATTTTGGTGATGATTAGAGTCCTTTGCTCTCGAGAAAGTACAAGAAAAGTGCACTTTTCGGCCCGAGATGTCTCCGCGGGAACTTCAATTCAAGTCTTCGACATGTGGCTCATCGTTACTCGTCAAGAACAAGGTGTATCCTTTTTGAATACTTTGTGACCCCTCCGGGAGGTAAATCGGAGGTTCCGGTTAAATTGCTCGCGTTAAGGCTTGTATTTCCTTATTCAGCATTATGTTTCGAGCATACTATTGAAGTGGCACCCTACTCGCATTGTTATGCGTCACACTTAGGTCGCATTGTCATGCACCCCTCCTTGCATTGTTATGCGTCACACTTAGGTCGCATTGCCATGCACCCCTTCTCGCATTGTTATGCGTCACACTTAGGTTACATTGTCATGCACCCCTTCTCGCATTGTTATGCGTCATACTTAGGTCGCATTGTCATGCACCCCTTCTCGTATTGTTATGCTTCACACTTAGGTCGCATTGTCATGCACCCCTCCTCGCATTGTTATGCGTCACACTTAGGTCGCATTGTCATGCACCCCTTCTCGCATTGTTATGCGTCACACTTAGGTCGCATTGTCATGCACCCCTCCTCGCATTGTTATGCGTCACACTTAGGTCGCATTGTCATGCATCCTTCCTCGCATTGTTATGCGTCGCACTTAGGTCGCATTGTCATGCACCCTTCCTCGCATTGTTATGCGTCGCACTTAGGTCGCATTGTCATGCACCCCTCCACTTGCGTTGTTACGCACTTTTCACTTGCATTGCTATGCATGTTTCTAACAATATTGTACCTATTGAGTTTCTTTCTTTTGCAGGCACGATATTGTATGTATGGTTCATTTGAGGTTGGTGCGACCAGACGATATTGTATGTACGGTTCATTTGAAGCTGGCGCGACCAGACGAACCAGACGGTATTGTATATACTCCGCGTGAGACGTAGCGAGAATTGTATAATTCTCTTACATACTTTCTACATGTAATGTAGTTTGATTCGTATTTGCCCGCTTAAAACTGTTGCATTTATTGTGTATATTTGCTTCATTACAGCTTTCTTTGCATGATCATAAGTTATGTTCGGCCCCGTGCATATCTTTTGCATTCTACCCCTGCTTGCGGGCACATCTCTTTGATTATCGTGCCTGTTTGTCTAAGTCTTCGGCCTTGTCAAAAATGGGTCGTCTCTGGGCTTTGACATTCACTCCCGTCACTTATGACTTTCGAGTTTTGTCAAAGAGGGGACAACTGTAGACACTCATTTTTGACCGACCTTAAGACTCAGACGTCATCGATTGAGCGCTCGGTGATGGTGCATGTTCTGCTTGTTCTGAGATTTCGAAGTTTCGGCTGAGAGCCTTGCCTCCGAGCCTTGGAACTTTTTGTGCTTTGACTTGGTCCGCGGATCAAGTTTTGTTTTCTCTTCCCGGAGGGAGGGAGAGGTCTTGTAGGCCATCTCTCAGTGGTCGTAGACTACTTTTCGTGGTCGTAGGCCACTGTCCCTGTTTGGAGACTAGTTTTCGATTTTCGATTTTCGGAGTCGTCAGTCGCACGCCTTGGCTTGGAACCGCTTAACATTCTCTGTTTGGCACGGTTTTTGGAACACACCTTGTTTCCTCTGTCTAGAAGGACACTGTGGTTCAGGAGACCACTTTTGTGGTCGTACGCCACTTTTGTGCTCAACAGCCAGTTTTTGAGGCCCCCGGCCGCGTGCTTTGCCTCCGGAACTCTCGTTTTGCATCCGTGTTGGTTCATTTTTGGCATGAACCTTGTTTTCCTTGTTTGGGAGGTGGTACAAGGGTGGGAGACTACCTTTTCTCCTTGGAGATCACTTTTCCTGGCCATCCGGTTTTCTTGTTAGAAAATTGGTTTTTTTGGTCTTTGGGCCACATTTTCTGGTTTTCCACCCCACTATTGGCTTTCTTTCAGTGTGGAGACCACCATTTCCCTTGGCCGACCACTTTTTGTCTGGGAGACCACTTGCCCTGGTCGGCCGACCACCTTTTCTGGTCGGCTGGTTTCCTCCTGTTTTGTCAGATTGTGTGGATGCCAGCTATGCCAGCTGGAAGGCACAGATTGTATCCTCCATACACGTGTATGGAGGATTTGCAACCATGTTTTTAGTTTCTTGAGGAAGCTTTGGCTTCAAACCTCTATAAGAGAGGCCATTCCTCTCCTTTCACCAGGTTCTGAATTTTGTCTAAGGCTTGAGCATATATCTCTCCATATATCTCTTTCTTTCTCTCTTTATATTGTGGGTTTTGCTTCACACTTGTGCACACAACCTCCCTTACCTTATAGCTGAGTTGTTAGAGGGTCTTGAGGGAGCTCAAGAGTTGGTTTTTGGTCCAAAAACTTGCTGGTTTTGCTGTGCTTCAAGGGTAACCTCCTTTCTCCCTTTTCAAGCTTTGTTTTGGTCATTATCTTAGCCATACTTGCATGCTTATTTAGGCTTTGTTGTCAACTGAAAAAAGCTTCATATTTAAGTGTTTTTCATGTTTGTTTAAGGCTCTTTTGGTGTTGAGGGTCATCTACCCTCTTGCATGCTCTATTTAGCTTTGTTTTGTGCCATGCCATGAAACCTTTGTGTTGATCTTTGCTTGGCCTTTTAGCCACTGAAATCCAGCGGATTTTCAGTGGTTGGCATGTGATTTTGAGGGCCTAAATCAGAGAGGGGAGACCCTCTCTCTTTTAGCCTTGTTTGTTTGCACTTTTGGCCTTTCAAAGGAGCACATACTTTCATACTTTCGAGGCTTGGTTCAGGCCCTTTTTGGTGACCTTTGGGACCTGCCTAGACTCTGTCTATGGCTGGTTTGGTCACCTTGTGTTTGCCTCTTGCATATGTAAAGTAACCCCTTTCATGGCTTATCAAAGTAACACCTCATTCTTGCATGTATTGGTCATGTCTCAGTTGGTTTTTGGCCATCATTTGGCATGCCATGATTCTGTTTTTGGCTAGTTTGGTAGCCTCTCATATGCTTCATATGCTTGTAGTGTAAATCATGTTTACTAGCTTGAAATGCATGATGTTTTAGCCCTCTATTCTAGCATATTTTGGTCATGATCCAAATTGATTTTGTTCATATTTTGGGCTGCCATAGCTCTGTTTTGAGGCCTCATATGGTTCAATTGGTTTACCAGAGACACTGGAGACAAGCTCAATCCCATGACCCCACTAATGCGACTAGATGCATCAAGATTGAAATTTTGAACATAATGTGAGCATCCAAAGAGCATGTTTGGGAAGGACTTAAATGTATTGCCATTGGATCGAAACTTGAAAGTTTCTATAGCAACAACACCCCTTGTGAAACCCCCACTACCGGACCAAAGGTCATAGGCACATTTTTAATAACTTTTCTGAAAGGCGGACTACAAAGAGTGTGATTGGAAGGAAGCTTGCGGTAGGTAACAGACCTCCTTAGGTTGTATGCCGAGTGAAATGCACTAGTAGCTATGCATTGTGTCCAAGTAGAGGCCACTACCAGTATCCAAGAGTAGCAAAATAACCTTATTTGGGGTCCCAATGTTTATTGATACTACATAGAAGAAGTTTCTTTTGTACACTTGAAGTTGGATATTATCAAGTTCCATCGAAGCCTTTTGTGTCAATAGCGACTCCAAATAATTAGCTCTGGATTGAGATAAATCAACGAATCTCCAAATCCTTTTGATTTGGGTGAGGTTTCTAGGGTATGGTGAATAGTCTAAGGAGTCCACTGGGATGAGCTTTAGGCTGAATCGAGTTAGTTTTGAAGTAGTGAGATAAGGTAAGGAGAGTGCTATTAGGAAGAAAAATATAGCCATAGAAGAAGTTTGAATTTTGGCCATTTTAGGAGGTGAAGGTTGATCTCGGTTTGGTGAATCATTTGTACTAAATACTAGTTACTAGGTTGAATGAAGTGTACAACAATCTTGAGTTCAATAAATGATGGGATTAACATGGGATTTTGATTCATTAAATTGTACAAGTTCATTTAATTAATGATCATCTCTTTTTACTTTTGCAATAAATGTTTTCTTGTTTTTTTATTAAGGGTTGTTATGTGATAAGACCTACAAGCCTACTAGATTTTGTATTAGTGTGATAATTAAGTTTCACATTCAAGTCCACGTTGACCTCAATTTTGATTATCACCTTTTTTTTCTTTTTCTTTTTCCTTTTCTATTTCTCTTCTTCTTCTTTCTCATATTTCTCTATCACAAGTTTGCCACATAAAAAATACCAAAGTTTGTAAGATTTATTGATGGATTTGGCTTCCTTACCTTGGATGTACTCAAACAAATCCTTGATGCAATATATAAAATATCCCCCATCCTAGGCTTCCAAATGGAGTAATTCAATTAAGTCGACTTTATCATAGCGTTTCATTCATTTTAATCGTGCAAAAATAAATACAAAAATAAAATATTCCTAAACAACAACCAGCCCTCTGTCCTATGGTAATACGTGTTGGTAAAAAAAACAAATTGTAACAGAAATGATATATTTTTAAACATGAAATTAACCCTATGAAGAACAAACACTTGAAAATTTAAGATGATTAATGATACACCCTTAAGAAATATCTCAAGCCACACACACACAAAAAAACCTTCAAGTTGGTAGTGTTTTGGTATTACGATTTTTTTATTACCTGTTTTCACTACATTCATAAGTGATCTGCAGAACAATTATCAGAAACAAATTGTAACAAACCTATATTAGCATTGAAAATGAGTCGCATGTTTTGTTGTTGATACGTTCCTAGTGTCATTGTTCCATTTCCTGGTAACAAGGCTACACAAAAGTACCCTCTTGCATTGTTGAAGTAGTAAACATAGTTAGGATCTACATCAAAATCCGCTCCAACGAAATGGAATGCCATTGATGCGTACTGACGAAAGTTTTGCTTGTACTCATAACAAAGTTCCATGTTGTCATGCCCATTAGCCAATCTACTAAGGTTCAGATTTGAGAAATAATTCTCAAATGCTCTTATCACACGTGCATAAGCGTTGATCCCATTCGCATTTTGATCAATGTGAGTATGTGGAGTTCCCGAGTCTATGATGCAACCACCAGTACGGCTGATCCTAACCATAAATGTATTTGTAGGAAACCTAAATCGATGGCTTCCAACACTTATTTATGTCTACCAAATTCAAGTGGTGACGGAATGGCCTGGACACACCTGGTTGCACCAACCGTGTAGTATGAATTAGGTTTCCTCTAGGCCTAGCAATATCATCTCCAAATCTTACAATGCTTGGAGCTGTCATGCCTTGTGAGTAGGGACTAAACAATAAGAGAAGCGTTTGTTGATCACATTATGCAAATTTAACCCTATTATCCCGGCAATATTTCCATTTCACATGAATTGGAAATTTTGATTATCGTTTGAGCAACCAAACACTATGTTACTTATGGCTCTAAAAGTGTTGCCACTATGTGAAAAATTGAATATTTTCATAGACAATGTACCTTTGGTTACACTCCTACCCGTGTAGACAACATTAATTGTAGATGCACCCTCCATTTACACACCTAAACTGACGAGATTCCGGTAGGTGTTGGAAACCCTAGAATCATAAATGACATATCTTAAGTTGTAACAATTCCTCCATGGTTTACATTGTGTCCATATTAGGCCACTACCAGTGTCCATATTAGGCCACTACCAGTGTCTAATAGTAAGTTCATAGGCTGGTGCCCAATAACTAATTGTACCATATAGAAAAAGCTATCACAAAGCATCGGAAAGCAAATATTATGGGGGTTTACTATTGCATTTGGAGTTGAAATTAAGCCCAAATAATGAGCTCTATCTCTAGAAATTTGTACCATTTTTTGAAAATTTTCGGACTCGGAGAGGTTAGGTTGGTTTGAGGTAGATTCCAAGGTGTAACTAGGGATGAGCTTTAGGCTAAATTCATTGCTGGGCAATGAAGTAGCAAAATGGAGATTTGAGAGTGTTATGAGGATAGCAATTGGAAGATCTTGGACTCCTAACATGTTAGAGGTGAGCATGGTTGTTGTGAAGTACTACGAGCAATTCTAATGTAGTTATAGCAACTATCATTCCTATAATATATTAGCTTAGGCAAAAAACTCGCTTTTAAATTTTGATGGGATAAGGTTTGATGGATTGTTAAATTTTGGTAAAATTCTTCTATTCTATTAATGTGAAGTAAATAAAAGAAATAACATTTTCACCATTAAAATAAGATTGTCAATTTTTGACATCTTAAATACGGTAGCATCCCAAAATTTCGTTTTAGTTGGAGATGTTCCAAGAGTGAGGCCCTTTTTGACAACATCTAAAAATCAGTTTATTGGCCTATTTAGGTCACATCATATTTTTATTTTTCTACACGTCTTTTTGTAATAAAAAAAAAAAAACAAGTTTATAAGTCATACCCAAACAACCCTAAGTATTAAATATCAAAATTAGCAAGTCATTAGAACATGCTTTTAGGGCTTGTTTGATTAGGCGGATTATAGTATCGGATTGAGATTGCTAATCTATGAGATTCATATTCCATTGTTTGGTTGCAATTTTTATTATTCGGATTAGATTTCAATAGTCATTTTATCCAGTAAAAGTTACAATTTTTTTAATCCTACAACTAATAATGCAAAATGACATATGTTTGAGATTATATATTTTCATATCTATCTAGTTGGCCACCATGACTCTCCTAAGGATTTAGTCCCAATGGGAGGTTACGGTTTCAACACTCCTTAAAAGGGAATTGAATTAAAAAGTAAGCACTTAGTACTTTGCAAAGGTAAGAAGACTAACTCTTATAGATGATAATCTAACAATTAACAACTGACTTTTGCTGATAAGATAACATTATTTATTTCACTAATTCAATTAGATAACCAATCCTATACTATTCTCATAGATTGTTTGTCTGCTCACTATTAATCTTGTAATCAAGAAGGCTTAGAATCTTGACAAAATCACTAATGAGATTAGAAGAAATAAATCAATAAACCCTTAACTTTAACTTATTGCATAAAATTTTGTTGAAGATCTTATTTTTCATTCAATGAACTTATTGAGAAACTTGATTTTAATATTTTAAGTCTCAGTCGGGGAAAAAAAAAATTTGTTTGGTGTTTTTTTGGCTATTTTGGCCTGGTTAAAAAAGTTCTGTTTGAGATAAATTTTTGATTTTTTTTTTAGTTGATTTTAATGGTTGTAAGAGAAAAAATAAAGTGATTATAATTTCGATATAATATTTTGTCTTATTAACTAAATTAATCTATTTTTTCTTTTAATAAACTAATTTAACCCAACCCATATGCCAAATGAGCCCTAACTTTAACATATATTGGAGATTTTTTCCAAGGAACAATTGTGCAACTTCACTTATCACCTTGGATTTTGCACACCTATTTGGGCTATTTGCATCCACAACTCCTCTCACCTACTACATATGTGAGTGAAAAGGCTTAGGATTCAACTTTTGCAACACGGCTTGGCAAATATCTAATGTAGATCTCATTATTCAATTTTTTTTTTTTATCACCAAAAAAGGATGTTCGGACGTGTCATCACTGCATCTGTGGGCCCAGACCTCGGAGTAACCAGTTGCCAGCCTAATTTAACCCAACTCATAGGAAGGGACCCATCACCGAGACACCAGTGGAGTTCAACCACATGCCATAGATAAGTTCAGGATGCGATCGGAGTATAAAGCTCTCATTATTCAATTAGAACACAATTAATGATTAAAATGAAAAGAATTTATTGATCTCCCTAAGGGCACTCATTCAAAAGTACCAATTGACAAAAGTTGTGTCCCATTAATTAATTGTGAAACTTCAGATATATTAAAGATTGATTCAGTTGACGAGATAAATTACACTTTACACCTATTATGTTTGATTATTTTTTTACTTTAGTTTTTAATTTATTTTTTTTTTCATTTTGACCCTTCATGTTTTAAGTTTTTCTCAGTTTATTCTTGAAGTTAGTTTTTGTTGAAAATTAAACAAAAAATGACACGTTAACTATTACATAACTTAACAAATATATTATTATATTAAGATTTGAATTTGTATAAAAAGTGTGAGTTATATATAATAAAATATTATGTCACGTGATTATTAATGTGTCATTTTTTTTAATCTAATTTTCAACATAAGTTAGTTTTTGGAATAAAAAAGGGCCAAAGTGAAAGAATAAATAAATTTTAAGAGAAAAAAATGAAAAAATGACTAAACATAAAAAGGGTAAAATATAATTCATCCTAGGGTGATTCTATTAACACACCATCTATCCTCTCAACACACATCATTACTTAATTCACATCAATAATATTTTGAAGTTTTGATTTTTCACTCAACACACACCATAATATTATTCTTTCAGCCTAACCCACATAACACAATACATACTCCAACACAAAATGATGTACACACCATCAAAGTTGAAAAGACAATAAGGTCCAAAATACAATTCACGGTAATTTTAGATTCTTGTGTCTCTCTCCCCAATCTGTGTTGAATCTATAAAACTTGGAAGTAACGTGAGAGCAATTAGTGGGCTAAAATTTTATGGCAACGAAGCAATCGGTGTGGTATTTTGTAAAAAATTAAACAAAAAAAAAGTTTTAGTATTGTTCATAAATATAGTGTTAGAAATTTTTAATAAAAAAAAGAAAAAGAAAAAGAAAGGCCCAATTAATACACATTGTGTTTGAGAGGGGAAAGATTGAGTACACATCTAACATTTGGTATAATACACAAGGTGGTGGTCCCAAGACTTGAACCCATAACCTTAAGGTTATTAGACTAAGTCTTAGCCATTGAACCAATGGTCACCCCCTTGTTAGAAAATTTTAATATATTCACAAATTTATATTCGAACTAAACCAAAATATTCAATTTTTTATGTATGAACTTTTAATACTTGTTCAACTATAATGATATGAACAAAATGATTCTGTTCAAATATTAATAATTGAATATTTTGTAAATGTTCAACTCTGCGTGAGCACAAAACGAATAAGTCATTGTTGTAAAGATGAATAATGGTCTTTTGTTCCAAATCAATACAAACAAGATAAATAACAAAGTAAATTGACATTTTTATTGTTGTTGTATTCCAAATCAGTGTCATCCATAGTATGTATATCTTTAAAATCAATTGATTTCAATCTTTTAAAACCCTAAATCTTCCAAAACAATAATATTTTGAGTTTGAAAAATGTAGAAAAGAGATTTGTTCTAGATGATGGTGTGTATAGAGATATTTGTATTTTCATATATGAATTGTTAAAATGAATATATACACACTTTTATTGTCCTTAATAATTATTTTACTAAAGATATTATTGTCATATAAATTTAATGATTAAATAATATGTACTAAGAGAATTGATGATATGTAAATAAAATCCTATTAAAAGTGATGTTGATATTTGAGTCTTAACTTTTCCTTACTGTTTGCACCCGTTTTTGTAAAATGTCTGTCGACAGGTGCACAAATCAGATTGTGACATGTAGCAACAAAGTTATAGTTGGGGTGCATATTAATTAGAGGATTATGTGGCAAGGAAATGGGAGCAAGGAAATGGGCTAAGATTGTGGAGTAGTTCCAAGCTTTATTGGAGATCATAGGCTAATTTCTAGGAGATGTTGATGTTAATAGGAATTTCCTCTGTCGATCATGCTCATTAGTTGAAGGGAAATTGGGTGATGATGCGGCTGGAGGTTTAAAAGTAAAGTTGGGACAAAGATAAAAAAGTTTAAAGAAGCAAATGAGGTTGCAAGTAGTTATGGGTTTTAGTAAAATGGTCTCCTCTGTCAAAGGTAGTGCTAGAGATCATGGGGGACATGTGGCAAGTCTATGTGAAGTGCTGGAGAAAGATGAAGAAACAGTTGTAGCAGTTGGGGAAATGTTGGCCAGCGAATTTCAAGGAACGTGGGATCATGTGCTAGAGTTTCAAGTAAAAGTATAAAAGCTGAAAGTTTGCAAAGAGAGGTGGAATCAACAACAACATAACAACTTAGCTGTTAAACTTAGGAGTAGTTCAGATTGTAATTTAGGAGTAGTTTCTTTCACTATAATTCGTACTTGTTGAATGAACATAGATGATTCCAATTTGAAGTTGCTTTTGTTTGTTTATTTTATCTTGTTACCATCAGTTGATATAAAACAGTTTGTTTTCTTCTTGTTTGCTTTGTTATCATTAGTTGATCCAAAGACGTCCTCATTCTCTTGAGGCATTAGAACCGAAACCATAATTGCTTGATTTTTCCCTATTTAAGTTGTTTAGTTTGAGTTATTGCTTGGCTGCTGTCAATCGAGACCCATCATAATTTTTACTAACAATTTTTGGCACGCCCAGTGGGACAACATCCTAATTTGGAACAATGGAAAAAATAAGGCATCAAAGCAAAATGAGTGGCCCTTCTATACTGTTTATTAGCATTTTGGTTGGTTTCACAATTGAAGAGGGCTCTTGCATCTCTTTCAATTGAGGAAAAACAAGTGCTGGTTGGTGAGTTAAGAAGTGTTGTTGATGATTTTTCTAAAGGGCAGTGTCAGACAAGGGTGAAGGTCCACAAGACACCTTCAAATGTTGGTGCTGTTACTCCTTCAATTGTCATGGTTGCAAAAACAGAAGGCTATGAGAATGAAAACTCTATGGTAGAGGGGCAATTTCACAAAGAAATATTTTTTGGGTTTTCAAAAAATATTTCTAACCCATTAATGTGTGAAAGGAAAAATCAGCTCTTTTTTTTTTTTTGCAAATCTTAGTCCAAAGAGTGATGCAAACAACGTGGTTCAAAAGTTTGGTTTCAAGCCAACTATAGCTAAAAGTGATGAACAATTCATGATGAATTTAATATTTTTGGCATTGTTCAAAATGTTGAATTTTTTAGAAATTTTGAGCCATGCAAAATTATGAATTATGGCATTCATGTAACTCCCCGAAATAAATACAATAACCAGTCTACAATATTAATTGAACAACAACACAAGATGAAATAATTATCTTTTATTAACTCTAGTTTCTTGTACAAAAGTGTAACATATGCGGATATACATTCACAAGTCTAACATTGAATCTATAACATATGTTACATGATGAAGAATATAAAATGAAAGATAAACAACTAAGAGAATACCCTTAAGGCTTACAATTTTCCAAGCTAGTACTTGGTTCAACAAAATGGATTTTAAATCCAATACATTTAACGGCCCTTGGCTTGTACAAAACAAATACACGATTAAACAAAAATGAAGGTCTTGTTCCAAGTCCTTCCAAGCTATTGCCTTGGCGGAGGCATATCACCAGCACTTGAAAATGTTTTTCCCATATAGGATGAGCCAAAGCCCAGTAGAAATAATCCAACACAACATATGAATTTTAACAAAGGTATAAGGTGAATGCATATGCAATACTCGTGCCAAAGTATTTCATTTCTTATTTCTCATGATCATACGATACCCGATTAACATCACAGTTATCAATCATGTCCTTTACAATAGAAAATAGGACAGTGAATTATACTTAGAAAATTCCAAAACAAATCCAACCTTTCCCAGAAATTTCGTCCGGAGAAAATCATAAAACGGGACCCATGTAAACGTAGGCTATATAAGCACTATTATTTCCATTTTACAGAAATTTCGTTAGCGGGATCAACACCCATGTACACGCGCGATTTTCAGGACTTTCACCCTGGACACTCTGACCAACTTATTTCAATGTACAACATTCAATTCTCCGATTCACCCTTTTTTCTCAAAATGATACTGTAGATACCCCATTTTTGACCACCCTTAAGACATGGGCGTTACTGATGGTTTACTTGGTGGAGAAAGGTGTGCAGGGCCAAGGTTTAGTTTTTTCAGCAAGGAGAGAGACAAATCTCAACTTCACACCCCATTTTGGACCAAAACTATTTTGAATGATTTTTAGACCTTAAAACCCTCTCTTTCAAAATATTTTTTTGAAATAAAGTTCCTACGATGCTCCAACGCTCGCATTTCGGTAAATGTTGTGCTTTTCGGTAAACCGAGCAAGGACAAAGTGGATATGAATGAAAGAGAGATGAAATCTTTGAAAAATCTTTCAAAACACTTTGTTTAGGGGTTTAGAGTTGAAGAAAAGAGGAGAAGAGAGAAGAAACCTAGCTGGGGAAGAAGTTGGGTATGAATCGCTAAGAGAGAGTCGAGTGGTCCCCGCTAAATCAGGCTTATCTATATATGCACTTGGAGTTAAGCTATGAGTCCACCACCGTTGGAAAGAAGACTTCCGGGGCTTCATTTTTCACTCAAGAATCTCCTAAAGCCGAGTCCGGATGGGGGAGATATGATTGGTTGAAGTTTGGCATCATCCCGGTTGGACCAAAACTGAGCAACCTTTACCAAAACAAGCATAACTTTTTTGCACAGTTGGAATTTTGATGCGAGGTTGGTGCCATTGGAAAGATAACTTCCGGGGCTTCAATGTGGCCACATGGAAAACCAGCAAATCAGATGGCCGGCCAGCTTTTTTTGGTCAAAAGTGGTTCAGCATGAATCTGGAAGGAGAGAAAACATCTGCGCGGCTTCACCGAAACGAGCATAACTTTTTTCACAGTTGGAATTTTAATGCAAGGTTTGTTCCATTGGAAATCTAACTTCTTGGGCTTCAATTTGGACACAAGAATAACCTGAAAAGGGGTTCACATGAAGGAGTTATGTCTGTTTGAAGTTGAACCTTCAGAGCAGATTTTTTTTCTTGCCACCGGCCATTGGTGGTCGGTCTTGATGGTCGGTCGGCACCTTTGGCGGTCGGACTTGGTGGTCGGTCGGCCTTGGTGGTCGGTCTTGGTGGTCGGTCGGCGCCTTTGGTGGTCGGCCTTGGTGGTCGGTCGGCACCTTTGGTGGTCGGCCTTGGCGGTCGGTCGGCCATCAAATTTTATGTTATTTTATTTATTTATTTATTTTTTTTTTCGGCTGAAGCTTCTCCAAGAAGCTTGAACCCTTTGTTTTAGCTTCTTGAGGAAGCTTGAATCTTTTGTTTTAGCTTCTTGAGGAAGCTTGAATCTTTTGCTCTAGCTTCTCCAAGAAGCTTGATCCTTTCGCTTAAGCTTCTTTGAGAAGCTTTAACCCTTTCTTGAGGCTTCTTCAAGAAGCCTTGGCCCTTGGTCTTCTATAAAACAAACCCTCCTCTCCATTTGCAAGGGTTAGAAAAACCAGCTGGAGCATTGCATACAAATCCTCCATATCTCCTCCATCCAAGCTCCAAAACACCCTTGACCTTGCACCATTTGCACCACAACCCATAGCACAACACCTCCATCACTCATTCCAGCACCTTGGAGGAAATTTGGAGAGGTTGAAGGCTCAGAAATTTGGACCAAAAGCTGCTGGAAAGTTGGTCTTCAAGGGTAAGTCTCTTTTCCCCTCAAACTTGCGTTTTTTTTTGCTTCATTTATAAGCCATACTTGCAAGCATTTCTGGGCTCCGACCCAAACTGTAAAGTGACTTGTTTTGAGCCCCTATTCAACTTTGTTGAAGGGCTCTTTCCTGTTCGAGGCCATCTGCTGCCCCTTGTCTTTAATCTCTCTTTTAGGGCTGTTTTTGCATGACATATTAGCCTTATTTGTGAGCTGTTTTGGACCTCGACCTAAACTGAAAAAAAAATCTTGTTTTGATCTGTTCTTCAAGTTTGTTTTAGGTTCCATTTCTGTTTGGAGTCATCTTCTTCTTTGCATGCCTTATTTCTCCATGCTTTGAGCCATACATGTGAGCATTTGCATTGGCCTTGTTTTGGCCTCTTAGCCACTGAAATCCAATGGATTTTCAGTGGCTTAGGTGCATTCTTGAAGGCCAAAATCAGAGGGGGGTGACCCCCTCTCTCCTTGTCTTGTTTGGTGGTCTTTTGGGCCTTCCAAAAAGACCCCTATTTTGCATGCATTGAGGTCACTTTCCAGGCCTCATTCTGAGAGTTTTAAGGTCTGCCTTGGCTCTTTCCAAGGCCCTTTTGGCCATATTTTATGTCTACAATGCATGTGTAGAGCAATCCCATTCAAGGCCTTTCAAAGGGGCCTTTCTTTGCATGATTCCGAGACTGATTTCAGGGCTTTTTCAGTGGGTTTTAGGACCCTCATATTCCATTTCCAGATTTGATTCAGTCTTGCTAAGTGTCCATCTTGTATGTGCTTAAGAATCCCTTGCATAGCCCTCTAAAGGAGCTCATCATTTTTGCATGCATTGGCTGTATATCAGCAGTTATTTGGGCGTATTTTGGCATGTTTTATTCACTGATTTTTGCTGGTTTGATGAGATTCCATATGCTTCATATACATGCCATGTAAACCATGTTTGCTAGTCAAAGTTGCATGCTATTTTAGTCCATCTTGCTAGCACTTTTTGACCATGCTCTAAACTGGAAATGTGCATGTTTTGGGACTGCCTTGTCTCTGTCTTTAGACTTCATGATCAAATAATGCATACTTTGTATAGCTATAAGTCATCGCACATGCCTAGTTTTGAGTTTCGGGGCTCACCTCATGCATCGGGTGCCATATTTCCATGATTCGGGACTATTTTGTATCATATTTCAGTGCTGAAATTTGCATGTTTGCATACCATATTCCATGCCTTGCCATGCATTGGTAGAGTGGCATTAGTGCCTTAGGTTCGGTCCTCGATTTGCGTGCATGCATGCACACATTTCGAGTGTCTCATCTTCATCTAATGGCTACTTATGTGAGTGTGGCTGAGGTCCACTCGTGTTGGTGTAAGTCCATTGTGCATTGTGTATGCCATTTAGTTTCATAGCATTGTGTATGTTAGGTTGTATGTTAGCGCATTGTGTATGCTATGTTACCTCGTGCATCGTGTATGCCATTTCATAGCATTGTGCATGTTAGGTTGTATCTTAGTTGCACTCATGCATATCATGCATATTGCATTGTGTTTGGGATAGGAGTTAGCCCAAGCACGGGAAACGAGGGACGTTTCGTACTCCGAGTGACGGAACGTGTCTCAATTCCCGGTCGCCGACACTCCGGATTATCCATGATGGAGTTTAGGTCTTGTCATGTTTTCATATGCATTCATTTCATATTGAGTCGTGCCATTCGACTCCTCGGCCATCATGCATCGAGATGCGTGATTGGTGGCACGAGAATCAAGGACTACACTCCCTGAAGGGTAGTCATGCATATATATGTGAAAATACTTTGCCATGCCCCTTTCTTGCTCTCTGTTACAGCAAATCAAGAGTCAGCAGCCTTTCGGAGCTTGGCACGCATCCCAAGAACAATTGCAAACAGAGGCTAATTGGGGCATCGCAATGGATTTCCGCGCAAGGCAACCCGAACATGCATCATTCATCATCCGGATCAGAGTTGAGGCAGTCCCTGGCTTGCATGCCAATTTATTGCTTTCCTAGTTAAATTTGTTAATTAATTAGGGTTTTGTACTTATTCGGACTGTATTATTCATTTGGGACCGTATATTATTTATTCGGACCCTCTGCGCAAGGGCAATGTTGTAATAAGTGTGCGTGTATGTGATGTATGTCTTCCAACCCCACGTCTTTCTTCCTTTTATTTACCCGCTTATGATGGTTAGATTAGGGCATGTTTCAATTAGCATACAGTATGATAGCATGTTTGCATTCATTCATCTGTTTTGCATGCACCGGGCTCGGCGCATCATACTAACTGCATTGTATTTCCAATTCCGAGTTGAATACATGTTAGCTGTAGCATTTCATATGCCATGTCTAGAATAGCCGAGCCTGCTATAGTTGCATTTTTGCATGCGTTGCATTAGGCATTTCTGCATAATTAGGATCATGCATGGATTTCTAATTAGCTTATGTTTTGGCTTGGAGTACTCGGTAAGTTTTATGCTTTAGCATCTTTGCATGCGTGTGAGTGACTGCCATGATAGCATGCTTACCATGAGGCTAATTGTTTACGTGATATAACTGCCTGAATGCCTGTGGGTGAAGGTTGGATTATTTGGATTGGAACAATTCATTAATTGTGAGTTTTAAAGCCCACTAGATAGTGGCAAAATCATGTTTTCTAAGCCCACCTGAGGGTGGCAAATCCATGTCTTAGCCTACTTGCGGGTAGCACCTTCAAACCATTTTCAAACAAACAAACATGAAATATTTTGTTCCAATTCAGGCGATCCAATCTATACTTGTATGCTGTGCGCATCACATAGTAATCTAGGCTAATAGCCGGAATAAGAACACATAATGTTTTCAAAAATAGATATCATGGTTAGTAAAGGCCGATCTTTGATCGGGCGAGCGGGGGTGCTCACGAAGTGACCTTCCCCAATCGTACCCAAGTTCCCGAGCCGAGGCAACTTTGGTGATGACGGACACGTGGCCTTAGGCAACGAGTCAAGGTTTCCTAAATTTCCCAAAATAAAATATTTAGGTGGCGACTCTGTATCTGGCAAAGCAATCCATGTTTGGCACTTCTTTTCTAAAAATCTGTTTTCTCAAAACGATTTGCCGGATTTGGACTCTTTGGTTCAGATTAAGAACCGCGACAATTTGAGTCCGAGCTGTAGTGACCCAAAATGAACAGAACGGGACTCATCCTCCCGGGGCGTTCGTGGACGTCTACAGATACATATTTCCAAAGTATAAATATGAAACAATACTCAATGCAAATGAATGAGAAAATAGTTTCAATTCTCCTAATCCTCATGCAATTTCTACAACAGTCATAGGTATCATCCACCGATAGCCCAAAACAGATATCTCTAACAAATAGAAAATTTCAATAACAATATACAGTACTATCATTTCCAAGATATGAGCGATATAACATATCCAACTCCACCATCATCATCAATATCCTCCATCACCATCATTACGACGTGAGTAATATTACAAAACCATCATCATTCTTCAATATTTTTCCAACACATGTCAAGCCCATGGTTTTAGAGCAAAACCTTGTTTTCTTTCAAAATCATTTTTGAGTAGAGAAAGATATCATTTCAATTACATAAAACACAACATCATTTCCATTATCTTTACAAGATCAATATTTGATATTTCCAGGGCAAAATCCTATTTTTCTTTACAAATCATTTCCAAAGGCGAAAACCATCACTTCATCATAGATCAATAATAAATACCTTTCTACAAGCATTTCCAACAAACCATTTGAAAACCCCATTTTTTGATTTCCAACCAAAATCCTAGATTTGTCCAAAATCTTCAAAAAAATCACAATATTGTTTTAGAAATAACAAATAGCTACGTTAAAATTTATAGGAGGGTGCGGAGAATCCCTATCACAAACTTAGAAGAGAAAGAAGGAAGAAAGCCCAAAAAGTCGACGGAGATTAAACGATGATTTGCTCTGATCAAAATGAAGTCCTCGACAAGCTCTACATTTAATCTCAAAGGAACAAGGTGAGGAGATGTTTCCAAAGGAGTAGATCTGAAGATCTTTGAGCGAAAAAGTGAGTTTAGAAAGAGAAAAGAGGGACTCACATTTAGAGAGGGAAAAGAGAAGAAAAAGTGAAGAAAATGGTAAGTGAGGGCCTTATTTATAGTGCTAGGTTATAGTGGAATAAGGTCCCAAAGTCAACCCAAAAGAACAAGTCAAAATTCCCAAGAAGTAGGGCCCAAAATTGAACTAAAAAAAAAAAAAAAAAAACAAACTCACAGGGTCAACCCTTGTATAGGTGGTGTCGACTCTTCAGGAAGAAATGACAATGTTCGCAGCAAATAAGGCGCTGACCCTTGGACCAGAGGTGTCGACACTAAATTTCAGCAACCAAACCCAGATTCTACTATATACAAGGGTCGACCCTTCGCAGACTGGTGTCGATCCTTGAGGCCAACAACAAAAGACAAGTGTCGACACCACCAAGGCTAATGTCGACCCTAAATTTCAGTAGCTATTCCAAGAACATAGCAGCAAGATGGTGTTGACCCTTCCAACACTAGTGTCGACCCTTGGAGCTTAACAAAACAAAGATAAGAGGGCAGTGTCGACCCCCGAAGCCAAACCAAATATGAAGAGAAAAGAACGACCATCAGGAATATGATTTTCCAGATTCAAAAGTAATAAATGGATAGGGTCTAAGCCCGGATCACTATAATTCAACACCCATTTTGGGTTTGTGGATCATACCAAAACTTAATGTTGGTGAATTGGCTAAAGATCCAACGTTGTTTGAATAATATAAGACTAACGAGCACAGTTTTGTTGGTAGAAGATGGTTCTAATTAACCACTTGAAGATCACATACTTGAAATATTGCCAATTTGCTCTGTCGAAATAATATACCTCACTTGGATTGAGTGTTATTGTAATTTTGACAATTAAATGGCATATAGTCATTAATAGCAGTGACATCAATTTATCGACAATACTATTTTGACATATATGGTGTTTAATCACTAGATTTTTGGCCATAGGTATATATTTTATATATGTTTGTTTGTTGAAAAGGCTATTGTCGATTTAATTTTGATTTTATAACTCTTTAAGAATTCTAGTAAGTCTCATTCTTAAAGAGTTAGGGGGGCATTGTTTGCACCCGTTTTTGTAAAATGTTTGTTGACAGGTGCACAAATTAGATTGTGACATGTGGCAACAAAGTCATAGTTGGGATGTGTTTTAATTAGAGGATTATGTGGCAAGGAAATGGTAGTCACAGGTGCAATACAGTAAGATCATGTCATGGGCTAAGATTGTGAAGCATTTGCAAGCCTTATTGGAGATCATGAGCTAATTTCTAGGAGATGTTGATGTTAATAGAAATTTCCTCTGTTGATCATGCTCATTAGTTGAAGGGAAATTGGGTGATGATGTGGTTGGAGGTTTAAAAGTAAAGTTGGGACAAAAATAAAAAGTTTAAAGAAGCAAAGGAGGTTGCAAGTAGTTATAAGTTTTAGTAAAATGGTCTCCTCTATTGAAGGTAGTAGAGATCATGGGGGACATGTGGCAAGCCTATGTGAAGTGCTGGAGAAAGATGAAGAAGTAGTTGCAGCAGTTGGGGAAAGATTGGCCAGCGAAAGTAGTTCAGATTGTAATTTAGGAATAGTTTCTTTCACTGTGATTCGTACTTGTTGAATGAACATAGGTGATTCCAATTTGAAGTTGCTTTTGTTTGTTTAATCTACCTTGTTACCATCAGTTGATATAAAATGGTTTGTTTTCTTCTTGATTGTTTTGTTATCATCAATTGATCTAAAGAAATCCTCATTCTCTTGAGGCATTAGAATTGAAACCACAATTGCTTGATTTTTCTTTATTTAAGTTGTTCAGTTTGAATTATTACTTAGCTGCTATCGATCGAGACCCAGCATAATTTTTACTAACACTTACTCTATTCTCTTTCTACTAATTGTAAAAAAGACCACAAAAAAAAATGTGGAACTTTCGAAACTTCAAGCTTCTTGATCACCAAAAAAAAAAAAAAATTACACCCATTTGTAACAGCATTGTTCCTGATTGTTTTAAGAAGAAAAAAAAAACAACAACAACCACCACCCTGCTACACTGTCATTATTTTTGTCCTTACATTTTCCCCAAAGTAGCCCTAGAATTTTTGTTGAGAGCCTCTATATGCACTCTAAAAAAATTGTTGGACACTTTCTTAATAGGTGTCATTGTCAAACTTAGGGGTGTTTGGTATAATTTATATAAGTACACTTATTTATATAAGTATACTTATTTGAGTCACATTACCTCTCTATTTTTCTGTACATCTTTTTGTAAAAAGTCAAAAGATATATTTATTTAGATCATCTCAAATATCCTTTATTATTTTTCTTTAAACACCCAATTAAGTCCAACTTTATCTCCACTCACCCACCATTTACTACCTCCGTTGTCATCATCCCCTCTCTTCCCTCACCTTTTATTTAAAAACCTTAACCCAATGACCCACCACCACCAACAAATAGTCTTAAATTGAAGAGAGAGAGAGAGAGACGAACAGAAAGGGCTAGGGGTGGCTTTTAGAGGTGGGGAGGGGTTGTCGGTGTCAAAGGTGGTAGTGGCATTAGCCGAAAAGTAGTTAATTAAAGGTAGAATTTTAAAATTTTGTTCTTATTGATAATTTAACTTGGATATATAATTTTTTTTGTTTTGTTTTGTTTTTTTTATCAAATGTGAGACGTCAATTAATACTTCTGAGGTGCATTTAGAAGCTTTTTTTGCTACCCCAATCCCTCCCTCTCTTGCTCTCTCTGCTCTTCAGCACCAACCACCAACACCAACACCAACATCTAAACTGTTGCCCAACTCCAACCGTAGTGCTTCCTGACCTCCATCTCTCTAGTGCAACCACCAACACCAACAACCAACTCTGAGTACATACTCCTTCCCTCTCACTTGTCTTCTCTAGAATTTTAGTTAATCGAACCTTTTCGTGTTCTTTCACTCCACTAATCCAAGATCTAAACAACAAAATCCTAGCATTACCCTTAATTATTATACAATTACCCTGAGGTGGTCGCTTGGTTGGTCAGAGCGTATGCTCCCCACATGCCAAACTTTTGATTCTTATTAGCCCCTCCTGTTTGCCTAGATCATGCAATGCAATTAAGGAGTATTGCTTGATCCTTGGATTTACACTCGAGTATCTCAAAAAAATTATTATACAATTACCTGAGAAAGTTTTGCCCAGGTTCTTAGCCCATAACCTGCTTTAAAATAAAAACATCTGTTGCAAGTTGCTACAACCATCACTCAGAATTCGCCTATGACTTTACGGCCCATTTGTGAGCACATTCATAGTTATCTGTTGCATGAAAAATCATATGCAAATCAAACAAAACACCCACCCACCCCCCAACACACACACACAAAAAAAAAAGTGCTATATTATCCTAGGAGAAAAAGCAAGGAAGGAAACTAAGACTGCATTTTTCACCATACACATCAATTCATTCAATAAAACAAGAGAATTCCACAAATCCATAATGTAGACACCCTAAAAGTAAAAAGACAAATCTCAATGCACGCTGAAATTTCAGAAGGAGCAAGATTATCTTATTCTCAGAAGAAACAAGGTTTCATTCAGCATTCAACAGACAGCTTAGCTAAGCTACGCCCGTTCTGCACATTTCTTCTCCCACCAGTCCAAGAACTTAACCTGTGCAGCCATGGTATCCAACCTGTAAAGTTGCAGCCAGTGATTTGCAATCTCATGTCCAAACGTCCAACCAAACACAGCTCCTGCACCAAGGGACAGTACAGCACCTGCCACAATAAAATAAAATTAGGGCAAGTAGCTTCCAACTTCAACCAAACTGTTTTCTGACAGAAATTTCATTTTTCCAAATGCTTCTCTCAAAGGTTCTAGCTTTCCAAATAATAGTAATCTAAATTTATAGGGTAATACATAATAACCACTAGCCAATAGTAATTAGAAGCCAATCAGAAAATCAAAAACACTCTCTCCCTAATATGATTTTAATGTGAAATATATATTAGTAGAGAAGGCCAAAACACCAGGACTTCGATCACTCAAAAAGCTTTCAATTGGATAATTTAATGGTTTCTACTAAAGTCTCAGATAAAGTCACAATTGCACATTTGAAATTATATTTGTAATATCAGGGAGCATTATCATCCTAATAATTCTTCATTACATACAATCTTTATTAATACAATACTATAATCCCATGAACAAAAAGGATTCTGTATAAGAAACCTAAAAGTAGACAAGAAACTTGGAAGTTATGAGTAAAAGCACAACTCCGTTACAATAGAAGAAGAAGAAGAAGAAGAAGAAGAAGAAGAAGAAGAAGAAGAAGAAGACCAACAAAATGTCAGAGACCACATAAATTACCATTTATAGCATCTAACACACTGAGAATAACTAAATTTTGTAAAATATCACAGTTTTGTGGTTTAAATCTTCTTTTAGCGTGACAACCGGAAGTTAGAAATGAAAATGGAGATATTTCTCAAAGAAAACTATTTAAGAGTTGAGAAAAAGAATAGCTACTGAAATAAGCCCACAGTACCATGCGGACTCCTCGAATATTTCCAAGCAGCAGCTGCAGTTGAAACTGCTCCAATAACACTTCCTGCAGCACCAAATTTTGCTGCTTCACGGGCTGTCTTCAGCTGAAAAAGAAAAGGAAATGAATTAAGTACTCTACATTAAAAATGTTTAAAGAAAGCACAAGCAATAAGACCACTAGAGAAAAAGAACACCATGTTGGAAAACTTCTGCCTCCTGGGTTAGCAAATCTTATAAAATTTAGGGGTTGCTTGGGATGATCTAAATAAGTGCACTTTTTGACTTTTTATGAAATATGGGTTGGGTTTGGGTTGGGTTTGAAGTGATGTGTTAAAGAGGTGATGTGACTTAAATAGGATAGTGAGTTTTTGACTATTTATCTTTTTTCAAGCATGCCAAACTTAGCCTTAATCCCCCAAAGGTAACCCAAACGGGTGAGAGGGTTAAGTCTTAAGGTAATAATTTCCTGATCAAACGAGCATCACCAGCAAAGTTGAACTCACCCGAAGAAACATGATAATTTCATTGTCTTTAAGAACTGTTTTTTTCTATTTTCATTTCATTCAGAATTTGTAATAAGTAATACAATAAAATAGATAAAATGACTAGAGTAAAAAAAAAAGAAGTGGATGTTAGAACCCTATATTTTTCTTCAAAAAAGAGAACACCCTATATTTTTCTTCAAAAGTAGATCTTAGAACCCTAAGTTGTCTTGCATCACAAGCTAGAAAAAAGCACTAGCAGAGACAATAGCTTTGATATGATAATTACAGATAAACTGGAGATTTATATGGCCTCAATGAATGCAAGTTTAAAATTCTAAACCATGTTCTCTTGGAACTTGGAAGCGAGTACACCATTAACCAGCTTGACGCAAGACAACCACCAAATTAAGAGAACCAAATTGGTTGTTGAAAGAGATGTCAGAAGATCCTAAAAAAGCTGAACTTGTCACGATTTACTTTGACTTCTCAACAAAGGAATCTAGTTTGCCCAAAAGTCCATTAGATTTATCAAGGATGAAAAAGCCGACGATTGGAAAGTCCAACAAGTCACGAACGTCCTTTTTCTTGTTAAGAGCTGAAAAGTCAACTTCATTATTATGATTTACTTTGACGTCCTTGGCTTTAGAATCTTGAGCACTGCATTCTTCCTTATTTTCTTCAAATGGCACAACAACATTGATTTTCATTTCCTTCCCATCATCCTGAGGAGCTTCAATATGATGAGAAGAAATATACAAGGGTTGCAGCCACAAATTTGAATCATAAAGGTCAAATTCTGGCTATTCAAATTCCCTAATTCTTGTTGAAAAAAGCCATCAATCGCAGCTTTTAAAGATAAAAGTATACCATTGCTGTTGTCTAACCTTGAATTTAGCTCATAATTGGTCACATTGTAATACAAGAGCAATTGTATCAAGCGATTGGTTGTGAAAGTAAGATAGTTTAGCTTTAACACCAAACTGATATAAGATAGCTTTAGGAAACTAAGGCCTAAGGTTGCCTCCAATAGGAATTGTGGTGATTTTCGGTATGAATGAGTAATACTCATTCCGTTCCATTTTGTTTGTCCATCTTTCTATTTTGGGATGTCCCAAAAAGATTGTACTCTTTGAAAAGTCAAAGCATAAACTGTGTAAGTTCCAAAAAATATCCCTTATAAAAAGTTATAGGCATATTTGAAAGTGGAAAATATAATTGCAATTGTTGAAAATAATGCCTTCGAATTTGAATTCCGATAGAAGGGAGTGAGTGATTGATATAAGGTAGTTTCTAGGTTTTATGGATGGCATAGATGTTTTTACTTGGGCAGTATTTGGTTCATTGGAATTAAGTGAAATGGATTGATCATTTCATCACATTCTCACGTTTGGTTCACTAAAAAAATGATGAAAAATACATTGCAAAAATTGAATCATCATTGATCATAGTATGGGAATGGTCATTCCATAGGGCGACTAAGGAATGACCATTCTATTCTACACCTATTTTAGAAACAGTGTGATTTAGAGAGCCCTTTTGGGATACAAATGTCATTACCTTCGTTCCAAACAAAAAAACCCTGGGTTCATTTGCAGATGACCATATCCAATACAACTCTAAAGGCAAAAACTCAAAATAAAATCGTTTACCATCAAAATCACATACACCCCATCTCAAAAATTATGAAATCCAAATTTTAGAAATCTGACATACTAATTGGTAAGGATTTGAAAGTACTTTTCTTGCTTTTCACAGCCAAAATCAAGCAGTTTTGGCTTTCAAATGCAAAGGAGTGGGGGCGGGGGAACTACTTCAGAAATGGAAATAAAGTGGTGCCTATACAAAAGAATTTAAAACCGACTTCTAAAAAAAATTAGAAATCGACAAAATTAAAACCATTAAAAAAAAAAAAAAAAAAAAAACACGTGTGTAAGCCAACTAGAAACACCACCACGTAACATGAAACCCAACCATCAAAGACAACAATCAAATTTAACAACATAGAACAACTCACACACCATAGGAATATTTCTCAAATGAGCCTTCTATAAATAATAAAAAATTAAAAAAGGAAAATTTCACTTTAGATCCCTATTATATTGAGGAAAGATGCAAAGACAAATATGATATAGAAACAAACTGTTACAAAATTCAAATACCACAGGAAGCTACCTTAGAAAATCTTACTAACCAAGCACAACATAAGATCAAACTAGCTAAACACAACCCTGAGACAGATTTAACTAAACACAAATTTAGCTCCCTATTGTATAGGCTATGTGCACATAACCTGACATTTGAAAATAATCACTTGACCCTGTGATTTGTGCACTAAAACGCATCACTAACTTCTGATTCCGTTAATTGCACTTATAAATTAACCTAAATAAATACCCTCCTCTTCTTTCTCTCTTCTGAACTAAATCTTTCACTTTACTCGTATCATTTCGAAATACAAGGCGCATGCATTACACTTTCTGTTAATTTGGACCAAAAAACATGATTATACACTTTAATCCACTAACCACGAGGTGTTAAAAGCAGTTATTTCTAATTGACAAGATTATTATGTATACATGACATACAGGGTGATAAAAGTGAAATTTATCCTAGAAAAAATTATGAGAGTTAAAAAAACAAAAACAAACCTAGAAAACAAGAAATGCCCAGCTCACCATTCAGGAATCAAAATATATCATTTGAACACAATAAACGCAGAGAAATATGGATCAACAATCCACTTTAAAATAAGTTGAACAAAACAATCAAAACTGGAATACATACATACATACATATATATATATATATATAAATATATGTAGAGAGAGAGAGAGAGAGAGTACAGTGGGGCCATGGAGGGGATCGGAGGCGATGAACTCCTCGACATCGGAATCGGACCAAGAGGAGATAGGATTTTGGCGTTGGACGAATCTGGAATAGTTATCGAGGATCGAAAATCTCTCACTCCAGAACTCTTTATACTCTTCCCAGTGCTTCCTAAAGAACGATGGTGATGAATCTCCCATTTTTTTCCCTCACACAAAACTCCTCCCTCCTTCACCTCCAATTCCTTTTTTCCAATCTTTAAACCGTCGCCCACTCACTCTCTCTCTCTCTCTCTCTCTCGCGACTCGATACACCTCGCTCAGGCGCTGTTTGGCCCAAAAAAGTCACTTTTTTGATTATTTTAGTAAAAGAAATTTACCAATTTAATACAATTTATTTATTGACAAAGAGGCTCCCTCCCTTTAGTTTAGTTTTTGTAAAATAAAAAAAAAAAAAAAAAAATGAGTTTTGAATTTGACGCGGTTAGGTTCATAAAGGGCATAACCCACTACGAACAACTCAAACCCATCACTTAGAGCCTAATACACAACCCAATTGATGGGGTCCAGAACAGCTGGAAACTAACATGACACGAAAAACCAATAATACCCAGGCACGCGGCAGGTAAAGGGCAAGCCACATCAGCAGACAAAGATCTGTAAAGTTATTGCCACTGCACATCGTCATTAATGCAGCCCCTTACAACATTTATTACGACAATACCTCTCCGTCGGAACAGCACGCCCTCACCCTGAACAAAGTAAGCTACAGTATAGACTTTTGGCCAAGGTGACAGGTCGGAAAGGACAACGAAATGATGACCAAAGGATATAAGCAAACGTTGAAGACAAGAAGAAGGTTAAGTTTTCTATCTCTAATTCATATCTCTACATTCCATTTCTTCCTCTCTCTAACTTGCTCGTCGGAGGGTTCGTTGGGGGACACCCCGTTCTCTATTGAACTCTTGTGCAGGTTCTCAGGTGGGCTTGACCACTCAGATATTGGCTCGAGAAGCGTGGATCAGTCCGACCCGTTCTACCAGGAACCCGTTGTATCATAACTGTATCATTAGTTGGCGCCGTCTGTGGGAAGTCGCTTTGCTCCGCGCGCCAGTTGTGCTCATTATCGCCGGGGACCCTGTTCCAATAACCTTTTCCTGCTACCCATCAACGTGTATGGTCACAATTAGATCCATGGCTTCTCACCAAAATGCCGCCGACCATCAAGCTGACCCCCCCAATCCAAACAACCTACCACAGTATTTCATCGAGCTTACCAACAGCATCAACCGCATGGCCGAGCAAAACCAAGCCCTGATAAATGCTCTACTCCAAAGGGACCTTCCTATGCCTCCTCCACCACCTCTAAATATTCCGTCCAACCAAGAACGAGCTCCGAGCCATACTATCCCGCAGCCCTATCCACCCAACTTGGAAGGCCTACAACCTCCTCCTCATATAAATCCATCACCTCGACCCCCGCATCCATCGGTCCTAGCACCAACCCCTAAGGGGGAAGCCAGTAGCATCCAACCCCCGCTTCCTTCCGGTGGTGATAACATCTCTCTCTGAGATGCAAAACTCCTAGCCATGAAGCTCCAACTCCAAAGGGTCATGCAGAACATCCAGCATAAACCCTCTACCACAGCAAACTCACCATTTGTTGCCTCCATCTGAGACAAACCTCTACCCCCCAAGTTCAAAATGCCCACCATCGACTCTTTTGACGGCACGACGGACCCAGTCGACCATCTGGAGACCTACAGAACCCTCATGATCCTCTATGCATTCCTTGACGAGATCATGTGTCGAGCTTTTCCCGTGACACTGAAGGGGTCAGCTCGACTGTGGTTTAGCCAGTTACCAGCAGACTTCGTCTCCACTTTTCAGCACCTCAGTGACTCCTTCCTCAGCCATTTTATTGGAGCCCAGTGCCAGCGACGCCCGGCAACCCAACTCCTCAACATTCGGCAGACCGAGAGGGAGTCGTTACGCAGTTTCGTTACCCGCTTCAACACCGAAGCCCTGCAAGTAGTAGAAAATGATGACAAGGTCATCCTCACTGCTTTCATGGCCGGTCTGCGGTCGTCCGACTTCCTGTTCTCCCTCTCTAAAAGCCCCTTGACCTCCATGGCAGCCCTACTCTCCAAAGCCCAAAAATACATGAATGCTGAGGATTCCCTAGCCGCCGGGAAAGATCCAATAACCAAAAACCCAACCCCCAAAGAAAAGAGAAAAGACTCAGAACCCAGAAACACTCAGTATAATAACTAAACACCGCACTATACCGACCGACCCCCCGAACTGACCGGTCGGCACCAGCCCGACCGCTTGGTCGGTTCGAATGGTACACACCTCTTAATTCCCCCATGGAATAAGTCTTCAATCAGATCCAGCGGGACTACCCCCTCAAATGGCCCCAACCTTCACGAACCCCTTCCAATCGGAAAGACCAATCCAAATATTGTCGTTTTCACTAGCACCATGGCCATAACACCGATGAGTGCGTTAACCTCAAAGATCAGGTCGAGACCCTAATACGTCAGGGACGTCTTAGCTGGTTCACCAACACCTGCCCTCGGCAGAGGCAAAGAACTGAGCCCCCCAGAGACAACCGCCTGCGCAGCCCTCCTCGGCAGCCAGCCCAACCTAACTGAGGCCATGATCGCCCTCTACAGCAACCTCGGCTGCCAAGCTATCCCCTTCCACCTGTTGGAGAAATCAAAGTCATTTCAGGCGGCCTTGCTTGTGGCGGACCATCCCGCTCGGCTCAGAAGGCAAAACTCAGAAAGATAAGGCAGGGCTCAGACAAAGCAGTTGCCACGGTCGACCGACCCTCTAAACAACCCAAGCAGTGGACCGAGCCTATCACCTTCACGGATGCCGACTGTACAGGCATCCGTTATCCTCATGATGACCCTCTCGTCATTTCTGCCCTCCTCTCCAACTACAAGGTCAGACGAGTTCTCATCGATAACGGCAGTTCTTCAGACATCATCTTTCTCAACTACTTTCGCCAGCTCAAAATTGGGAAAGAAAGTCTGTCTCCTCTCCAAACCCCTTTGGTTGGTTTCACTGGCGACTGGGTGACCTCCATCGCCTCCATCAATCTCCCCATCATAATCGGCGAGACCCACGGCAGACTACAAAGTTGCTCACCTTCCTTGTTGTCGACTGCCCATCCGCCTACAACATCATCCTTGGCCGCATTGCCCTAAATGCCTTTCAAGCTATCACATCAACTTATCACCTTGCCATTAAGTTTACCACCGATCTGGGGGTCGGGACTGAAAGGGGAGAGCAGACCGTAGCCAGGGAATGCTATATCGCCTCACTCAAAGAAGTCAAGCTGAAGGAAGCCATGATCATTGAAGAACTGGACGCTTAGGATGAGGACGAGTTGGTCAGAGGGAAACCTATAGAGGAGCTTGTTGAGGTTCCCATTGATCCCACTAACCCGACGAAAACTGCCAAAATCGGCAGCCAACTGTCCCCCCGAGCAAAGGCCGACCTTACTGCCCTTCTAATCGAGCACAACGACGTATTCGCCTAGACCCACTTAGACATACCGAGTATTGACCCCTCATTCATAACCCACCGCTTCAGCATTGAACCCCACTTCCGACCTTACCGCCAGAAGCAGCGCATTTTCCACCCGGAGCGCAATACTCTCATCGCCGCAAAGGTCGACAAACTCCTTGAGGCACAATTCATCAAGAACGTGGACTACCCTAGATGGTTGTCAAACGTGGTCCTGGTCCGCAAGAACAATGGTAAATGGCGACTCTGTGTCAACTACTCAGACCTCAACCGAGCTTGCTCCAAAGACAGTTATCCTTTTCCCCGCATAGATCTGCTGGTCGACACCACGGCCGGTCACCAAATGCTTAGCTTCATGGATGCCTTCTCTGGGTACAACCAAATTCTAATGCACCCATTTGATCGGGAACACACCTCTTTCATTACCGATAGAGGCACCTACCATTACCGTGTGATACCATTTGGACTGAAAAATGCTGGGGCCACCTACCAACGGTTGGTCAACGCCGTTTTCCATCATCAGATCGGTCGAAATGTGGAAGTATATGTCGACGACATGCTAGTCAAGAGTAAACTCTCCGCTGATGATCTGGCCGACCTGCGAGAGACCTTCGCCACCCTACGAAAGTACCAAATGAAGCTCAACCTGGAGAAGTGTGCCTTCGGCGTAGGATCTGGAAAGTTCTTGGGTTTCACGGTCAGTCAGCGGGGCATTGAAGCTAACCTTGAAAAGATCAAGGCCTTGATTGAAATGCAGTCACCCAGAACAGTTAAGGAAGTTCAAAGACTCACTAGCCGAGTTGCTACCCTTAACCGTTTCATTTCCCGCGCAACGGATAAGTGCCACCCCTTCTTCAAAGTTCTTCGGCAAACTTTTGAATGGATGACCAAGTCCGAAGAGGTTTTTCAGCAGTTGAAGCAGTACATGGCTAACCCCTCATCCTTTCTCAGACAATCACTGGCGAACCCCTCTTTCTCTACTTAGCTGTTTCAAGCACTGTAGTTAGTGCAGCTCTTATCAGAGAAGACGACTCTGCTTAACGGCCAGTCTACTACATCAGTCGGGCCCTCAGGGGCGCCGAGCAGAATTACCCACTGTTAGAAAAATTGTCCCTGGCCTTGGTCACTGTTTCCATAAGGTTCCGTCCTTACTTCCAAGCCCATTCCATAGTGGTCCTCACCGACCAACCTTTGAAGAAGGTAATGCAGAAACCAGAGCTCTCTGGCAGACTCATGCAATGGTCAATGGAACTCAGCCAGTTTGACATCTCCTACTGACCTCAAACAGCAATTAAGGGGCAAGCTGTCGCCGATTTCATCCTAGAGTTCACTAATCCTACCTCAACCACGGCCGCTCCACCCCCACCAACCCCTACCGAGCTAGAGGACCCTCATTCTTGGACTCTCAATGTCGACGGATCATCCCACAGAGAAGGCAGCGGGGCTGGCCTCATCCTCACCGCCCCTGAGGGTGGTTATTTCAAATGGGCTCTCCATTTCTTGTTTGATGCCAGTAACAATGAGGCCGAATATGAGACATTGATAACAGGGCTCCGCCTAGCCAGAGACATTGGTGTCAGCCACATCCGGGTGTTCAGCGACTCCTAGCTCATTGTCGGATAGCCAGTTTGACATCTCTTACCGACCTCGAACAACAATTAAGGGGCAGGCTGTCGCCGATTTTATCCTGGAGTTCACTAATCCTACCCCAACCACGGCCACTCCAACCCCACCAACCCCTACCGAGCCAGAGGACCCTCATTCTTGGACTCTCAACGTCGACGGATCATCCCGCACAGAAGGCAGCGGGGCTGGCTTCATCCTCACCGCCCCTGAGGGTGGTTATCTCAAATGTGCTCTCTGTTTCTTGTTCGATGCCAGTAACAATGAGGCCGAATATGAGGCATTGATAGCAGGGCTTCGCCTAGCCAAGGACATTGGTGTCAGCCACATCCAGGTGTTCAGCGACTCCCAGCTCATTGTCGGACAAATTACGAGGGAATTCGATGCAAAGGAGGACACAATGCGGGCTTACAGGGATATTGCCCTTCCCCTTATTCGCCTCTTCAATACTTTCCACATCTAATAGATTCCTTGGGCGAAAAACTCAAAGGCAGACGAGATGGCTCAGTTGGCTTCTGCAGGCCAATTCGACCTCAGTCATGGTGTCCGTCTCGAGTACCTAGCCCACCCTGCCATTTCTCCCGATCAGCAAGAAGCACAGTTCCTCCAGAATGAGCGCATCCCTTGGGCGTCGGACATCTTTCTATTTTTGACAACGAGGGAACTTCCAGATGACCAACAGCAAGCCGCCAAAGTTAAAGCCCGGTCGTCCAATTACATCCTCGTCAGTGGTGTCTTATACAAACGTGGTTTTTCACGCTCGTATCTGCGATGCCTCAGTCCAGCTCAAGCAATCTATGTGATGTGAGAAATCCATGAAGGTATCTGCGGTAATCATTCAGGCGGCCGGTCCCTAGCCCATAAAATACTTCGCACTGGTTATTTTTGGCCTACCCTCAACCAAGATATGACCGACTTCGTACTCAAATGTGATAAATGTCAACGCTTCGCCAACATCTCCCATGCTCCTTCCACAAAGTTGATCACACTTTGTAGTCCTTATTCGTTCGCCAAATGGGGGATCGACTTAGTTGGTCCACTTCCTACCGGCCGAGGCCAGACCAAGTTCGCAATTGTCGCCATTGATTACTTCACCAAGTGGGTAGAGGCAGAACCCCTTGCCACAATCACCGAACGGAACATAACCAAATTCATATGGCAGTCGATCGTATGCAGGTTTGGCATCCCTCAAGCCATCGTCTCCGACAATGGCAAACAATTCGACAACGCCAAGTACAGGAAGTTTTGTGCAGACCTCCAGATCTAACCCTGTTTCTCTTCCCCAGGTCATCCCCAAGCCAATGGCTAAGTCGAGGTCACCAACCGTTCTCTTCTGAAGATCATCAAAACTAAGCTAGAAGTTGCTAAAGGACTTTAGGCTGAGGAATTACTGAATGTACTCTGGGCTTGCCGTACTACCGCTCGGACTCCCACTGGGGAGACCCCCTTTCGCTTAACATACGGCGCTGAGGCGGTCATCACAGTGGAAGTCGGTCTGCCTACCCCCAAGGGTTTTACACTCGAACCTAAAACTGGCCGAAGAGCTCCGTCGGGCTGACCTTGACCTAATCGAAGAGCTCAGAGAAACCACTGCTGTCAGACTGGCCTCCTACCAACAGAATATGAGAACACACTACAACCACAGAGTCCGACTAAGGGAGTTCGCCGTGGGGGACCTTGTCTTATGCGAAGCAACCCTCGCCACCAAGAATCCGGCTGAGGGCAAGTTAGCAGCAAAATGGGAAGGACCTTATGGTGTTAAAGCCAGACCTCGCCCAAGCACTTACCGACTTTAGGACATAGAAGGTCGACACCTCCTCCATCCTTGGAATGCTGAGCATTTGAAGCGCTATTTTCAATAAAACTTGTATTTTTGTATTGTCCAATTGATGTATGTTCTTTCTAACAATCTGCACACCTGAATGTTCTCATTTTCTCCGCATATGGTGTAAATTTATGATCCAATGGGCTACACTTTAATGACAACAAGCTTATATCTCAAATATCTGCATGATCTTTCAAATAACACTTTGATTGCAGCCTCAGCCAGACTGAGCATCAAAGCGTCGGCCAGACCGAGCATGCAAAGCCTCAGCCAGACTGAGCATCAAAGCCTCGGCCAGACCGAGCATGCAACGCCTCAGCCAGACTGAGCATAAAAGCCTCGGCCAGACCGAGCATGTAAAGCCTCAGCCAAACTGAGCATCAAAGCCTCGGGCAGACCGAGCATGCAACGCCTCAGCCAGATTGAGCATAAAAGCCTCAGCCAGACCGAGCATGCAAAGTCTCAGCCAGACTGACATAAAAGCCTCGGCCAGATCGAGCATGCAAAGCCTCAGCCAGACTGAGCATGACGAGCCTCGGCCAGACCGAGTGTACAAAGCCTCAGCCAGACTGAGCATAAAAGCCTCGGCCAGACCGAGCATGCAAAGCCTCAGCAAGACTGAGCATGACGAGCCTCGGCCAGACCAAGCGTGCAAAACCTCAGCAAGACTGAGCATGACGAGCCTCGGCCAGACCGAGCATGCAAAGCCTCAGCCAGACCGAGCATAAAAGCCTCGGCCAGATCGAGCATGCAAAACCTCAGCAAGACTGAGCATGACGAGCCTCGGCCAGACCAAGCATGCAACGCCTCAACCAGACTGAGCATAAAAGCCTCAGCCAGACCGAGCATGCAAAGCCTCAGCCAGACTACGCGCGACAAACCTTTGCCAGACCAAGCATGACAAGCCCAGTCAGCTTGAGTTACTTCAGGTCTCAGCCAAACTGAGCATGAAAAGCTCAGTCAGGCTGGACTACTCAAAGCTCCTGAATTACTTGAAGAATCAGTTAACCGAAACCGCGCGCGCGCTTGGTCAAGGTCATTCACGCAAACGTCACGCTTGTGGTATTAGTAGCCACACTTGGTCAAAATCCCAGGTCCATGTTGTTACAACACTCTTTACTTAGTCAAATTCTTTAGTCAAATTTCAAACTACCTTTTTATTTACCAACACTCTTACAATGTGATTTACAACTCCATTTTGTGGGTAATTTGACACTTTACATCTTTGATGCTTTTACAAGTCTTCTTTACAAGTCAGATTGTTTTCTCTCTCATCAACTTTTGCAAGTCACCCTCATCCACTTCAGACTCACCAAAATAAAGACAACAGTGTGGCAAACACAAATTTATAATTTTATTACATTTTCAACCTCACTCTGCGTGGAGTTTTCATTACAAGTTCAACTTTACTTTGCATTGAGTTTTTCTTAGCTTTACTCTGCATTCAGTTCTTCTTACATTTCAACCTTGGCTTTGCGCTGAGTTTCCTTTACATAAGCCTTTTACAAGTCGCCATTCTCATTCATTTCAAATGCACAAGCAAAAATAATGGACTGAAAACACAACTCAAATTTTATTTATTCACAAAACTTGTACATACATTCTTTACAACAATCCAAAAAAAAAAAAAAAAACAAACAACAAACAAAAACTTGTACAACTCACACCTATAATCACTCTTCCTCACTTGAAACGAGGTCTTCTTCTTCAACGCCCTCATCTAGGGGAGTCTGGGCCACGTCATCTTCATCAATCCGTACACCACTCAAGTCCAAGTCTAGGAACAGTTCTTCTACCTTCCGCTTGAACATCTTCCAGCCACTGTCCCAGAACTCAGCCATTTCGTGTTTGTAGAAGTCCGACCGCTGGAAGCTCTTAATAACTTCTGCTTCAGTCCTACCCCCACCGGTCGTTCCTGAAGGGCCTGCCCCCTTAGACACCTCCCTTGCCAAGTTGCTGGCGACCGCGGCACCGATTGCCATCTGAAATTCAGCAGACCCCTTGAATTGCTCCACTGCTGCGATATACAGATCGGGGTATGCTGCCCTTTCAGAGGCGGCCTTGGTTTTTTCATCCTCCAACTCCTTCTGCAACCTTGCCTTCTCCTCCATTACCCTAGCACGCTCGTCCTCCAGCTCCTTCTGCAGCCTAGCAATCTTCACGTCTACTTCATCCTTCTCTTTGATCTGCTGGGCATGCAATTCTTCATTGTTGATCATCACCTCTTCAAACCGCTCGGTGGCGACGGTGCAGGCATTTTGGGCATCCCCCAGCTTCTTCTGCTCGCCTGCCAGCTGGAACTCGAGCGACACTACCTTGCGGCGTTCGTCCTCTAGCTCTAACCTGATCGCCAACAGCTCAGCATGGGCACGATCAGCAACATTGCCCTGCACGATCGCCAATACTTCCATCTTTTTTGCCTTCTCAGCCTCCTGCCAATCCCTGGCACACGCGCTTCGCGCACCCTTCTTCCAGCTTGCACTCTCCTTCTTGAAACTTGCAAGCTGGACCTTAGCCTCCTCCAATTTGAGCTTCGCAGCCGCTGCCTTTCTCAGCAGAGCCCTTGCTAGGGTGCTTGCCGCCGTTTGAGTAGAGCACAACCCCCTTAGCAGCTCAGCCTCATTGAACCTGGCTGCAAAGCGCACGGCTTCTTCGTCCACCACCCCCAAAAGAAGATCTGTAGCCGTCCTGGCTGGGCCTCCTTCTCCCTCTAATCACCCAAAAACTATTGGAGCATGGTAAATGGCATACTTTAGCCTCACCCCCCCTCCTTGGGGCGCAGGACCCCCCTGGGGTTATTCCCCTCCCCTTGTCTCAGCACCAGTTTCCCTACCTTCAACTTGAATTTTGGGGGCGACCTCTGCGACCTTCGAGGCGATCCCCACCACTAATGGGACGACCGCCATGACCTCTGAGGCGACCTCCATCATTTCTGGGGCAACCAGCCTTCCTGGGGTCTGCCCCACCCCCTCCTCCTCTGCCTCCTTGGCCATGGGGGTCTCCTCTACCATCACCTCCCTCCTCTTCTTCAAGGCTGGTTCCTCCTCACTCCTCCTCACCTTTTTCTTCTTTTTCCCCACACCCTCCATCTCCTTGTTGGCCCTCTGCTTCAAAGGATCAATTGGGGGCGGTCGTGGCTCAGATTCACCCAAGTCTTTTTTTCCCAGTGATTTGGGGCACAGTCGGATCCTCTCCCTCGCGATCGGCTTCGACGGCTGGTCTGCCTACGACTCCTTGAATTTGCTGGCCTTGGTGAGAATGGACCTATCCTTCACCTCCTGCGCCTTCCTTCTCGCCTCTAATTCCACCTGTTCCAAGTCCCCACCGGTCGGCTGAGGGCCCAACCCCGCAGCAAACAAGGCCGAAGGTTGAATGAGTTCGTCCCATTTGACTCCCTCCTTCTCCCTCCATGCCTTTACCTTCTTTACTCTCTCCTCTGCTGCTGCCCCCAGTTTTGGCTCCATAGATTTGGTAGGCACTCTTCACACCGTACGCACCCCAACACCTCCATTTGCGGAAACGTAGAACCACCGCGGACTCCACCCCTTAATTGATGACGGCAGGCCCGTCACCAGACCCCTCTCTGCCGCCGCCTGCAACGTCACCCAGGTCTCTTGCCGTCTTGAGGCCTTATAACACGCGAAAAATTCATCCACCGTCATAGCCGCCCCTTCGTTCGCCTTCGACTATGCGCTTGCACAGGCCAATACAATCTTCCACGCGTTGGGCATAAGTTGACCCAGCGCTACCTCTAACCGGTTTAGGACATCTACCACCACTTGCGGAAGCGGCAGCCTCAGTCCTCTCTTCAATGCCTCATCGTAAAGGGAAAACTCCCCCGGTCGGGCGTTGGACGGCCTCTCCATTGACGTCGGCAACAGTAGCTCTATTTCAGCAGGAATCTAGTATTTTTTGCGCATACCCTCCAATTCCGCCACAGTCACCGTTGATTTGTTAGCCTTCGTATGCCAGTGATCTGGTTCCGTCTGGCTGATTGGCTTCGGAACCGCTATCATGGTGGAAGAATGAGATCGTACCGCCGGCTCCTCCACCTTCCCCACTTGCCTCTCCGTCCTGTACTGCTCCGCCAACTCGACCACGTCGTCATCCCTAAGTGGATTAACCCTGGCAGTTCCAGTTTCTTCTTGGGCCATTTCTGTGGTGTGTCTACGAATAGCTTCGGATGCAGGCACAAGAAAGTTCAGAAAGTGTTGCAGGGGTGTATCGTTGGCAACAAAGGAGTTTACACTTGGAATGTTTTGATTTTTTGCAAAAAGGTAGGTAAAACGAATAACACCAAAGGCCCAAGGCTTGCCCGTATTCCAAAGATCACAATTAATTCTCGCCAGTTTGAAACTTTTCAAACGTCCACCCAAACTGTCTTTTCAACACCCATTATGACCTATCATTTCATTTCTGGCCTAACGCCTAACCTCCCCAACCGGGAAATGCTGCCACGTGTTCGACCACGATTCACAGTCCCCTCCCCTTACCATGTCTTTTCCACTTCAAGTCACCACGTGACACGCCGCCTCTTGAGCCCTGCGCCCCCCCCACGGTCGGCCACCCTTTACGGTCGGCCCTCCTCATGGTCGGCCCCTCCACTCGGCCACTCTACACGGTCACCCCTCCTCACGGTCGATCCATCCCCTTGGTCATCTCTACCGGTCGGCCTCCATCCTACCAATCTCTAACAACCCTCATCTTCTTTATTAGTATTCCCTTCGTTGGACTAAAGCTGCACTCGGGAATGGGGGACTACTGACGTGGTTAGGCCCATAAAGGCCATAGCCCACTACGGACAACCCAAGCCCATCACTTAGAGCCTAATACACAACCCAATTGATGAGGTCCAGAACAGCTGGAAACTAACATGACACGAAGGACCAATAATACCCAGGCACGCAGTAGACAAAGGGCAAGCTACATCAGCAGACAAAGATCTGCAAAGTTATTGCCACTGCACATCGTCATTAATGCAGCCCCTCACGGCATTTATTACGACAATACCTCTCCTTTGGAATAGCACGCCCTCACCCTGAACAAGGTAAGTTACAACATAGACTTTTGGCCAAGGTGACAGGTCGGAAGGGACAACGAAATGATGACTAAAGGATATAAGCAGACGTTGAAGACAAGAAGAAGGTTAAGCTTTCTTTCTCTAATTCATATCTCTACATTTCACTTCTCCCTCTCTCTAATTTGCTCGTCGGAGGGTTCGCTAGGGGACACCCCGTTCCTCATTGAACTTTTGTGTAGGTTCTCAGGTGGGCTTGACCACTCGTATATTGGCTCGAGAAGCGTGGATCAGTCCGACCCGTTCTACCAGGAACCCGTTGTATCATAACTGTATCATCATAATTGTATTTTATAAGATAAGTTGTTTAAAAGAATTTTAAAAATTAAAAATTTGTTTGATTATAAGTTTTAAAAATAATTTTAGGATGATTTGTAATTTATTTATTTTTTAGTTGAATAGGATATGAGATAACGAAAGAAAAGATAAAAAAAAAGTGATTGATTAATTTATTAATAATAAAAGATTTATAAAAAAAAAAGAAGGTAGTTTTAAAAAGAGTTTTAAATTTTCATTAACCAATCATGTTTTTTTGATTTTTTGATCCAAGTATTAATTTAAAAACTAAACCAAGCACTATAAAAATTCACCCAAATTTCTAATTTTTAATTTTTAATTTTTTTTAGTCAGGAGAATACCACTTGATTGGGAATTTTTTTTTAGGATTCTTGGTATTAAGATTTTATACCATAAAGGACATTCAACATGTTTATAATGTCTAAGGTCCCTCAACATCGATCCAAAGAAAATTCGATCCAGAGAATTTTTCTTGATTGAAGTCTAGAGATTTTCTTAGGATTCTAGAGAATTTCTCTAGTTTTTGCAAGAATTTCTCTGGGTTTAAACTAGAAAAAATTAAACATGGCAGAAAAAATTAAGCATGCCAATGAAAATTACACACACGAGAGTATTAAGTGGTAGTTCTCTCATCTCTTCCAACTTCATTCTTCATCTTTTCCAAATTCTTTGGTTTGCTCATAATTTTCTCTGTGTTTTGATTAAATTAGAGAAAATTGTGTTTTGACTCAATTAGAGAAAATTAATCAAAAAGCCAACACAAAGCGATTTCAATGTATAGAAAAAAATAAATAAAAATAAAAAATAATTAAAGCGACCATTTAGGTTAATAACAAAATTTTGAATTTCAGATATTTCACCATCATGTTGCCCAATTCAACTGATTGCTTAATTACATTGAATTTTGACTGACAACATTATCAATCAACATTAAAATTGAATTATTCTTTTCCTACTTATTTCCTAAGTTCTCTCAACAACCAAACAGAGGGGAAAATGGCATCATCTAAACTGTTCAAATTTTCATAATTGAACTTTAATTTCAAAAACCCATTTATAGAATTTCTTTGGATTGCATCCAAAGAATTTCTCTGGTTTGGATTCAAACCAAAGAAAATTAAGCATAGTAGAGAAAATTAAACATGCCAAAAAAAATTGCAGCGTTAAGTGGCAGTTCTCTCTTCTCTTCCAAGTTCATTCCCTATATTTCCCAAATTCTCTCTTCTCGATAAGCAAAGATCAAAACTTTGATGAATATAAATCAACCACTAATCAATTTCTTCTCTATCTCTCTCAATGCCAAAACCCAAGACAATCTCTCAATTCTCATGAACCTCAATCCAAAGTTTCATAAGCTCAAAATTCCTAAAGTTCTCTTAGCTAAGTATATGACACCCTAAATATTTAATTAATATCACAACAAATCATGATGATAATAATAATAATAATAATAATAATAATAATAATAATAATAATAATAATAATAATAATAATAGTGGTAGTAATAGTAAAATAAAATAATTAATTTTATGATGGTATATCAGAAAAATAAAATAGTACATAATTAGGTTAAAAATTGGGCCAATGTAGAATTTAACCTAAGTGGAGCATTTTAGATAAGCATGAATTAATAAATTAATGGCTAAGAAATAGGGATTAAACTCTATATAAAAAGAGGGGGGGGGGGATTTGCTCAGGATGTGCTCAAGATCAAGAAAGAAAAAATAAATAAAAATAAAGGGAAAATATATTAGTTGAAGGAAACTATTAGGTAAGACGGTCTTTGACGGTAGAAAGTAAAAGCGAGGAATCACTATTAAGGTGAGTTATATTATACATTGAGTCACTATAATATATTTTACATATTTTTTGAGTCACCATAATTTATTTTACGCAATTTGTGTTTTATAAATTATATTAGTATTTCAATTGCATTGATTATTTTGTGAACTCTATTTGCTTAAATTGAAATCCATGGATATGTTTGTTTAAATTTTAGAAATTATTTGACAATGATTTTATGAACAATTATTTTCTGTAAGTACCTCCGCGGGAGTCCCTTGCCTTGAGGGACTTTAATAAACCATTAGCTTCTGATTGGTCACCTTGTGGCCCTCTATTTGTCACGGATTCATTGACCTCTGTTCTGACTGTCACTCCAGTAACCTCTGTTTTGTTCTGTTCTGTACCGTGGTTATAGTTATTTATTTACATAATTTATGTATTTCAGTTTCTGCCACTTTAAATAATTTGCTTATTCAAATTAAGTTATGTTAATATTTTAGCTTAAATAACTATCCATGGTTATTTTGTGTCCCTTATACTTTCGGCATAATATTACTCACTCTACTGTGTGCTTATAGTTGTTACCGCTTTCAGGTGATGAGATGTAAAGAAGAACTGTAACCTCGTATAGTGGGACCCACACGAAATTTGACGCCAACCTGTTACATATTGTTTTACTTTTCTTTTTCTTTTTTTTTTCTAAAATTTTGTCACCGCATAATAAAATAATAAAAGACCCAATGATGTATTTTCGATTATTAGCGAAGTAAATTTTCTGTTTAATTATTTTCTTACTTCCATTCTGTCTCTGTCTCCGTCTCCGCCATTTAATTTGTTAAGATTAGAATTAAGTACTAAGTTGCGATTCCAGCCCTAAGCCTCTAGGGTTGGGTCGTGACAAAGGTAGTATTAGAGCAATGGTTTTTAACCTTCCTTGTAGAATCTTACGTTTGTACCAAAACTAATTCTGGTGATGTAGGGATGTCTGAGTTTATTCTTAATGAGGTGTTCTGGAACGAGCTTGAGGCTATGAGTTTGGAGGGAATCTTGGCAGACCATCACACCCCCGCCTCGTTAGAGAGATGGGGAGATTCAGAGAGCTTTGTCAGAAAAGCCCACCCAGGACTTGACCGACTCATGGGAAGACCTATATACTTACAGGCTGACCCCAATGACGATTTCTAGTTTTGGAGACTTAGTTGAGACAGCACACGTGAGAGATATATTGGGCCGACCCACGTTGTTGGTCTTGCACCAGATCTAGGACATCCACACTTTCTGATTGCACCTTTGCCCCTGGGCTTTGTTGAGAGGAGAGGGCATGCGTATCCCAGCAGCCACATACGCACTACGACACCTCCCCCATAGCATGTTATCCATGTCCCAACTATGGACTTCACTGATAGTGCAACATACTTGGAGGTACCTGTACAGATTATTAGGCGGGAGTTTTGGGGATATGATCATGGCGTTTTTGTCTATATAGTCCAGGTTATATGGCATTGTTTTGGACAGTGGCTGGTAGTTTGAGTCCTTCATGCAGAGTGAGTTTGTAGGGTTATTTCATGGCCTAGTTTTTCAGAGCCAGTTTTTGTGGTTACCTAATGGTCCATTTTAGACAATCGACCAGGAGATTTTTGTGAACTGACCATGATTAGTCTAATCCTTATTTTTGTATTGGTAGGATTAGACACTAACTTTTGACTGTTATCTAATTATGTTATACTAACATCTTTTCTTTTGCATAAGTAAGACAAGTGTTGTGTAATATGTGTTGTTATAGTATCTTTGTGAATCTTAGATGTAATATTGCGATGATTAAGTACATGATAATTTGGAACTATTCCACTAACCGTTTTCACCCTGTAGTAATTAATGGCTAATGATGGAAATAGAACCAGATCGTCGATTAGTGGTGCCGACCCAATGAAGCAAATCATGAAAAGAGCAGTTACCAATTTTCTATAGGCCCTGCAAACCAACGTGAATAATGGAATGCCCGAACGGCAAGAAGAACCAGTTATGATAAAACAGTTTTAGGATTTGAAACCCACCACATTTACCCATAGTCCAAACCCAATAGTAGTAAAAGTTTGGGTTAAAGACATGTAAAAGATTTTTCGTGCATTACCCTGCACCGAAAGACAGAAGATAACTTTTGCCACTTTCATTTTCAAAGATGATGCGTCGGAATGGTGGCTTCTTACCCCAGAGAACAAAGAAATCATGACTTGGGCAAGACTTTTGAAAGTATTTTATGAAAAATACTTTCCGAACTCACTACGAGAACAAAAGGCATCAGAATTCGTGAATCTTAAGCAAGGAAGCATGACGGTGGCCGAATACGAGAGCAAGTTCACACAACTAGCTCGATTTGCGACATATATCATCCCCACCGAAGCTCGAAAAGTAAGGAAATTCGAAGCATGATTGGATGTTGAAATTAAAGATAGGCTTGAGGTTTTGAAACTACCAACCTATGCAAATGTGGTGGATCAAGAATACATAGCGGAAAAACGGATTAAAGCCTCCCATTCTAGATAAACAAGCCAAAAGAAGCGATTTTGGGAAAGGGACAATAGAAGATCCTGTGTTGTGCCCCCAAAGAAGGTAAATACGGGCACAACTAGTTCAGGTAATCAAGGTCCTGCTAACCCATAGGTGGCACTATTCCTCATTGCCCTACTTGTGGAAGGGCTCATTGGGGACGATGCCATCGAGACACGGGTGTATGCTTTAAATGCGGTCAAATTGACCACTTGCTGAGAGATTGTCCAAAGCTTACCAATCCTATAACAAGTCCCTCTGAACCAGCCCCAAAACCCGCAATACTTGGAGGAGTAAGGAAGGACCAAAAACGCCAAGGAAGAGCTTTCGCCTTGGTGCTTGGAAACTCAGAGGTTACCAAAAATGTTGTGTCAAGTACACTTTCTGTTTGTGGTCATTTAGTTCATATCCTCATTGACTCTAGTTCAACTCATTCTTTTATTGCACCACACTTTGCTTCCAAGTTAGCATCAACACCTGAACCCTTAGGATATATATTGTCTGTGTCTTTTCCTTTTGGTAATTCTTCCCTTGGTACTAATATATATAAATCTTGTGCTATATCCTTAAAAGGCGAAACCTGATACGTAGACTTGATTCCCCTCCACACTGGTCACTTTGATGTGATCTTAGGAATGGATTGGTTGGCTGCCAACCACGCCTCTATCGATTGCAAAGCCAAAAAAGTCTCCCTCCGGTTACCAAATCAACTCGAGCTTGTCTTTGATGGAACTGGAGTTTCCATCCCTCCATGTGTCATATCCTCCATGATAGCCCAAGGACTTCTAAGAAAAGGTTGTTGTAGTTATATTTCTTATGTGATCGATACTCAACAAGAGGCCCCCACACTTGATGTAATCCCCATGGTTTGAGAATTTCCGGATATCTTTCCTGAAGACCTACCTGGTACCCCGGTTGACCGAGTAATCAAATTCACCATTGAAACTCAACCTGGTACACAACCAATCTCAAAAGCTCCTTACCGCATGTTAATGACGGAATTGAAAGAACTGAAGACTCAACTCCAAGAACTACTAGACAAAGGCTTCATTCGACCTAGTACCTCACTATGGGGAGCTCCAGTATTGTTCTTAAAGAAAAAGGATGGCATGATAAGGTTATGCATCGCTTACCGGGAGCTGAACAAGGTTACTATCAAGAATCGGTACCCTCTGCCACAAATCGATGACTTGTTCAATCAACTGCAAGGCGGCCAAGTATTCTTGAAAATCGACTTGCGTTCTGGCTACCATCAACTAAAATTCAAAACGAAAAGCATTGAAAAGACTGCCTTCAAAACCCGTTATGGGGCACTACGAGTTTCTCATCATGCCATTTGGCATCACAAATGCTCCAGCAGCCTTCATGGATCTCCGAGTGTTCAAACTCTATCTTGATAAGTTCGTCATCATTTTCATTAACAACATTCTCATATACTCCAAGTCACCGAAGGACCATGAGCAACACTTGTGAACAATTCTATAAACACTACATGATCACAAACTATATGCCAAGTTGAAGAAATGCGAATTTTGGATCATTAGTGTACACTTCCTCAATCATGTCATTAACCAGGATAGCATCTTAGTTGACCCCCAAAAAGTTGCAACAATCGTGGACTGGCCATGACCTACTAATGTGTCAGAAATTCAAAGTTTCTTGGGTCTATTTGGCTATTACCAACGCTTCGTGCAAGATTTCTCAAAGATAACATCACTCTTGACCCAACTAACTCAAAAGAACACGCCCTTTGAATGGACTGACAAACAGGAGTATTGCTTCTGAAAGTTAAAAAGTAGACTTGTGTCAGCTCCTGTACTAGCACTCCTTACAGGAGCAGATGAGTTCGTAATTTATAGCGTTGCCTCATACAATGGTTTGGGTTGCGTTCTTATGCAAAATGGAAAAGTCATTACATATGCCTCGTGATAACTAAAGACTTACGAAAAGAACTACCCAACTCATGATCTAGAGTTGGCTGCGGTGATTTTTGCCCTCAAGATCTAGCGCCATTATCTTTACGGTGCAACCTGCGAGATTTACACGGATCACAAGAGTCTTAAATATCTATTTACACAGAAGGAACTGAATATCAGGCAACGGAGGTGGCTAGAATTTATGAAAGACTACGATGTAAAGATCCAGTACCATCCAGGCAAAGCTAACGTGGTGGCAAACGTACTGAGCCGAACGATGACCAGAAGTTTGGCGTGTACTCTCATTTTCATCCAGATTAATGGATTGCTCACCAATATAACCGTGGAACCCACTTTGACTGAAGAAATTAGAGCACGCCAATGTAAAGTTAAATTTTTGAAGAAAAAGTACGAGGAGCAAAGAAGTATGCCAGATCCTGACTGCATTATAAGCAATGGGATACTAAATTTTTTAAATCAAATTTGCGTATTCGATCTTCCAGAACTCAAGAAAAAGATATTGGTAGAAGCTCATAGCTCGAGGTTTGTGGTCCACCCTGACAATACGAAAATGTATAATGATCTCAAAGAACACTACTGGTGGACAGGAATGAAAATAGACCATAGCAAGCCACGTCTCCAAATGCATGCATTGTCAGCGTGTTAAAGTAGAACATCAGAGACCTGCAGGAATGCTGCAACCACTCTCTATTCTTGAATGGAAATGGGAGTACATTACTATGGACTTCGTGGTCAGGCTACCACAGTCAGTCTCGAAGAACAATGCAATATGGGTTATAGTGGACTAATTAACGAAGTCGGCACATTTTCTACCAGTCAAAATCACGTACTCCCTTACTAAGTTCGCCACTCTATACATCAAGGAAATCATTCATTTGCACGGTACCTCAATCTTAATCGTGTCTGACCAAGACCCACAATTTGTGTCTCACTTCTGGAACAAATTACAAGAAGCTTTGGGAACAACGTTGAAGTTTAGCACTGTTTATCACCCGTAAACTGATGAACAATTCGAAAGAACAATCTAGATTTTGGAAGATATGTTACGTATTTGCATGCTAAACCTCAAGAGTACTTGGGATGAGCATTTACTATTAGTGGAATTCGCTTATAACAACAGTTACCAAGCAAGCATTGGAATGGCACCGTACAAAGGTATGGAAGGAGATGTCGATTACCTCTGTGTTAGACGGAAGTCGGAGACAAGAAACTATTAGGCCCCGAGATCGTGCAAATAGAAAGTGATAAAATTCAATTCACCCAATAGCAAATTTGCAATGCTCAGAGCCGCCAGAAAAGCTATGCAGATACACGGAGACGGGACTTAGAATTTCAAATAGGTGATCATGTGTTTCTAAAGATCTCACCAACAAGAAGGGTTATCCAATTTGGAAAGCAAGACAAGTTAAACCCACGTTACATCAGGAGATACCAGAAAGGATTGGTCCTGTGGCATATCAACTTGCCCTACCACTTGAACTGTCCAATGTCCACAATGTGTTTCACATTTCGATGCTTTGGCACTATCTTCGAGATCCAGAGCATATTGTTAATTATGAGGACCTGGAAGTTCAAGAAGATCTCTCTTATGAAAAACAACCAGCACAGATTCTCGATCATCGTGATCAAGTTCTCCGAAACAAGTCCATACCTTTGGTAAAAGTCTTATGGTAGAATCATCATGTCGAAGAAGCTACGTGGGAAACGAAGAATCAAATGCAGGCCCGCTATCCCCACATTTTCGAAAACTAAGGTACGACAAGTTTGAGGACAAACTTCTCTTTAGGAGGGGAGAGATGTGACACCCTAAATATTTAATTAATATCACAACCAATCATGATGATGATGATGATAATAATAATAATAATAGTCGTAGTAATAGTAAAATAAAATAATTAATTTTATGATGGTATATCAGAAAAAGTAAAATAGTATATAATTAGGTTAAAAATTGGACCAAAGTAGAATTTAACCTAAAGTGGAGCATTTTAGATAAGCATAATAAGGAATAGGGATTAGACGGGTGGGCAGCCGTGTGGCTTGCTGCCCATGGTTGTCTCTCTTTATAAAGAGGGGGAGGGGAGGGGGGGAGGGGATTTGCTTAGGATGTGCTCAAGATCAAGAAGGAAAAAAAAAATAAAGGGAAAATATACTGGCTAAAGGCAACTATTAGGTAAGATGATCTTTGGCAGTAGAAAGTAAGAGTGAGGAATCATTATTAAGGTGAGTTATATTATATATTGAGTCACCATAATATATTTTACTTATGTTTTGAGCCACCATAATTTATTTTATACAATTTGTGTTTTATAAATTTTATTAATATTTCAATTGCGTTGATTATTTTCTGAACTCTATTTGCTTAAATTGAAACCCATAAATATGTTTGTTTAAATTTTAGAAATTATTTGACAATGATTTTATAAACAATTATTTTCTGTAAATACCACCACGGGAGTCCCATTCCTCGGGGGACTTAAATAAACCATTGGCTTCTAATTGGTCACCTTATGCCCCTCTGTTTGTCATGGATCCAGTGACCTCTATTTTGATGGTCACTCCAACAACCTCTGTTCTATTCTGTACCATGGTTATAGTTATTTATTTACATAATTTCTGTATTTCAATTTCTGTCACTTTAAATAATTTGTTTATTTAAATTAAGTTATGTTAATGTTTTAGCTTAAATAACTATCCATGGTTATTTTGTGTCCCCTATACTCTTGGCATAATATTTCTTACTCTGTTGTGTGCTTATAGCTGTTACCCCTTTCAGGTGATGAGATGTAAAGAAGAGCTGTAACCTCATATAGTGGGACCCACATGGAATTTGACGCCTACCTATTACAATTTGTTTTACTTTTCTTTTTCTTCTTTTCCTAAAATTTTGTCACCGTATAATAAAATAATAAAAGCCCCAATGATGTATTTTCGATCATTAACGAAGTAAATTTTCTGTTTAATTATTTTCTTACTTCCATTTTTCCTTTGCCTGCGCCATTTAATTTGTTAAGATTATAATTAATTAGTAAGTTGCGATTCCAACTCTAAACTCCCTAGGGTTGGGTCGTGACAGAGCAAAGACAAAAAGATAACAAAGAGGGGTGCAAAAAAGCCAAGCAAAGAAAGAGAGAGGATCTGAGAGATAAGTTCACCAACCAACCCATTCAATCACCAACCTCACTCTCTCACAAAGAAGCTCCTTCCATGGACTCGATATGCTCTCCTTTCCATCTTTCTTCTTCACTTACCATACAAGTAGCTCTGCTTCGACCATGTTGATCTAGGAGATCTGTAATTGGGCGATCTTCTTTGGCCATGTTGATCGACGACGGCATAGAGAAGGTGACGACGAAGTGGAGGAGAAAGAATGAGAGAGTGGATGTGATATATGGTGTGGGTGAGATACATACTCATAAATAGGTGAGGGATCTTAGGTTACACACAAAAAAAAATGTTGTGGACTTCTCATATTATTAAAAGTTGGAGAGGGATATTAAACCAATTTTTCCAAATATTAATACTCACAAATATTTTCGTTCTTTTGTAATTTTGTCTCATTTTTCAATGACATATTATTTTCTTTATTTTATTTCTTTATAACATTTGTTAAATAAATTAATTTTTAAACAATTATTTCTAAACATAATAATAAATCAAAAAAGAAAAATGCTAAAAACAACTCTTAAGTCATTTGTTATGGTTGAAAAATGTATAAAAAGGGTATTAAAAATATATAGAAACTGTATAAGAATATTTAAACGTGTTTTGAAATATGTAAAAAAAATATATTAAAATTTTAATAATTTGATATGTTGTAATTTTTATTAACAACCCTTGTAACAGGACCATCAAAAAATTACTAAAACAAAGTATTTGCGAAATTCCATTTGAGTGGAAGGATCGGATTGAATTCCTCTGCTAGTGGACTAGTCTTGTCAATGTTCCGATTTTACTTGCACACTTCTAAAATGTGTGAACAAAATATATATTTTTTTTTATGTTAATCCAAAACAATAGAGTTTACAACTAGGATTGGCCTTGAATTTTTAAGGCCCTAAGCGAACCTCTAAGATGGGGCATCTACATTTTTGCTTACCACTCAAAAAATAAAGAAGTCTTCTTGTTTGATATTTTAACCATTCAAAAAAAAAAAAAAAAAATCTTGAGTTATAATATCAAAAAAAAAAAAAAAAATTGAACAAGTTAAACCACAATGTCACTTAAATATTACTATTCTTACATTTGTAGTTGCAAAATTAGACCAAGATGAATTCGTTCTTCTTCTTCTTCTTTTTTCATATATAAATAAATACTTTTTAGAAAGTATGATTAAATAAACAATTCGAATCACAATTCATGAAGCAAAAACCAATTGAAAGTTTAAATAATTCAATTTTTAAGAAAAGTTAACTAATAATTGAAGTAAAATCTGGAATGATAAAAATCAGAAGGTATCTAAATAGAATATTAAGATATGAGAAAGTTCAATGAATTGAGTTGTGGACAAGTTTGGTAAAATATAATCAAGGCCATTTATTAATAAAAGGGAATAAATTCGTGGATTGGTCTGCTCAAGTTCATGGGGCTCATTGTGGGTCTTATTTCGATAATTCAGACCGTTCAATATGTAAAGTTTGTCGAGTATTTCATTCTTGCAAAAATCATATTGATCGAATTAAGTTTCTGTCAACAATTTATTTTGAAAATCATATTTACTATTGACAGAAATATGATTTGATCAAGTGGCTATCGATATTCGATTAACGTAATTTCTTTCAAGGATTAAGTATTTGGCAAGTTTTACACATTAAACAGTTTGGATCATCAAAAAATGACATATGATGGGCCCCACAGGTTCAACAACACGCTCCAGTCTGATCTCATATTGGAAAGAAGCCTGGCCTTTAATAAAAATAGTTCTATTTTTCGATTTGGTACTAAGCTAGACTTAGGTAGTGTTTAATAAAACTTAAAACTAAAATTTAAAAATTAAATACTGAAAATTGAATTTTAAAATTTTAAAATTGAAAAGTTATTTAATAAAAAATTAAGTATTGAATTAAAATAAATTATTTGATAGATAAAATTTGAAATTTTTTAATTTTTAATTTTATATGATATCATGTGTACTATATTAAACAAGCGTCTTTAACTATTTGCTTGACTCGAATTGTTTGCATGTTGAATGGTAGATGGTTAGGCAAGAGGATTCTGTTTATTTCATTGTACAAATCAATGTTGGAAGTACAAAGGCTTGTGATTTGAACATGGAAAATAATAATAATAATAAATGGGACACAGGCTTATGAATTATTTTATTGTTTGCTCAAAAAAAGAAGTCGAGCAATAATTGAGATTGGTGGTCTCTCTTACCTCACCATCTCGGGACACCAGCCTTTTCAAATGAAGAAAATAGATCGTATCCATGAGAGAACTTGTGGGTTTTAGGGTCAACACATGTCCTGCTTCGGTTGTTTAAATTATCCATTTTGTAAGACTTTTAAAGTATAATATGTACGAAAAAATTAAATTAATCCGATACTATCGGCATCAAAAAATAATTTTCTATCGATTATGACTTGTTAATTATGACCAAATCTCGTTTAGTTGATTATGGCTCGTCGATTATGACCAAATCTAATCTCATTAGTTGTGATTAGTCGATTTTAGTTTGTCGATTCAAACTATAAATTATTTTAACATAAAATTAAAGCCACGTCACTAAAAACTATTTTTGTCTATCGATAAACATGTCCAAGCATGGAGAGATGATCCAGTATGTGGTAGGAGCAAGGACCACAAGATTGGTGACACGTGTGGGCTCTGAAATGTAGAACAAGTGACAGAGATGAAGCAGTTAAAGGAGTAGTTTCATAGCAGTGATAGCAGAGGCAATTTCTTCTATCAATATGCTTGAAAATGTGATGGAACATGGCCAAACATGACCCAGGAGTGAAGCCATGAGTTTAGGGATATGTTGATGCATGACACGTGGTTTATTCGCACAAATTGAAGAGAAAGATAAGGCTACAGCAAATGAAGCAGTTGCAGGCGGTTGTGGAGATCATGGGCAGGAGTTATTCAAAGAAGTGGAAGTAACTTGTTTCATAAAACACGTGACAAAATATGGACATCATGACCAGTGACATAAAGGCTGGAAAATCGAAGGAGGGAAGGACACAAAAAAATCAACTCACAACTTGAGAAATCTAAGAGTAGTCTAATATATCTAGGAATAGAAGTACTCGTAATTAGGAGTAGCAATAGTAGTAGTGGTTAGCATTTGTAGTCTGTACAAAGATCTATCGATTGTAGTGTCAAAGAACTTGTAATTTGATCCTTTATGGTTAAAGTGCCAAGTTTTTTTTATTCTCAGTCAATTTCTAGTTGTATTTACTTTGTTTCTTCAAGAAGTAAACCTCCAAAGAAGTCCTTGAACCCATCAAGACATTAAAACACTCAGTCACGTTGTTTGATCCTATTGTTTGTGAAAATTGATTTGTTTGTTGTCTGTCAATATTACACCCAAACCAAATTTTTGCTAAGAGATACTTATAACATTCTCATCTTATTGCATTTATCTTTTAAAAAATAAATGACAAGTACAATTTTAAAAATAGATTATTCATTTTTTTTGAGATAAACTCAATAAAATAAAATAAAATAAATTATGATTATCATATCAATTTTTTTTTTTTTCAATGAATGATGCATACAAAAGTTTTTACAAATAAACAGTTCAACAATCATGTAGTGGACTCCATAAATTTGGGGATGATGCTGCTGCGCGTGCTGTTTGGCAAAATGTGTTCATTTCGGAACTCATTTTAATAATTCAAACCGTTCACATTTTAAAATACATCCAGTAGAACATGTCTGTAAAAAATTAAGTTAATCGGATATCATTTACCTATTCATCCACTCACATTTGTATTCATTTTAATACTTTAAATCACAATTATTATTTATTTTTATAGATAGAAATATGAGTGAATGAATGAGTAAACAATATCCGATTAACTTGATTTTTTATAGGCATGCTCTACTTGATGTATTCTAAAATGTGAACGGTTCGAATTAACAAAATAACCCAGAAATGGGCTCATTTCACCACACAACAGTATCCCCAATCCCTGGATTCCATAAACCCCTTAAGTTTTTAGATTCAAATTTAAATTTGAAAAAAAAAGAAAAAAAAACCACCAACCCTAGACGTATAACGTAACCCCATGTGTACATACCGCAAAAAACCGTAACCCCATGCGACTCAACTTTGGATGTTATATAATTTTTTATTTTAAAAGTTTGTTTTAAACTGTTTAATGTATTAAATAAAAAATAACTTAAATAAGATTAAAAATAAAAACTATAAAATTAGAGAAGGATGCTTTTAGCTTACAATAAGAGTGTTAAAATTCAAATATGTACAAGAAGTGTTCGGCAAAAAATATGAGACACATCCCTTACCCTTATCCAATTGTTGAGGGTTTGCCATAGGCATTTTGAAAAATCCATGTAAACATAGGTTACCACTTAAACTATCAAACATAATAATAAAATTCTCACAAAGCCCAAAATTGAAAGATATATCAACATTCTCCATCCTTCGATTTTCAAGAGAAAAAACCAAGAATTTAAGAAAAAAACATTTGTTTTCCCATAGATTTTCTTTTATTTTTTTTGAGATCTGAAATCGCGGTTATGGAGCATAAATGTCACCCCTTAGTAGTAGGAGAATCCTGCAACTAAATTCAAAACTCATGCCCAGCAGCTCAAGAAAGCATATAATGCACTCAAAAAGATCATCATCCAAAAAGGTTATCTTACACTTCACAAATACTAGACACAAAAGACATCCTCCCAGTGTGCTGAGGAATCCGGAAAGGGGGGAAGAAAGAAAAAAAGTAGGGGAGGGACGTTTACTTACAGTGATTATCAACTAAGACAAAATTATGAAAGCCTCAAATACTTTCATGACTCGCTTTCTCATCTCTTTCTCTTGGCAGCTGACCCTGAACCACCTCCACGTCCCCCTTTCTCTTTCTTGACTGTGGCTTCAGAGCCGCCTCCTTTGCCTCTGCCTGATGGTGCCTTCTTCGCACTAGTGTTTCCAGCACCCTTCAAGTCCATATGCACTTGAATTCCTACAGAATTTAGGCACACATATTCCAGGAATTCTGAATATATAAAAAATATATAGAGAAATACTTTTAAAAAAACCTTAGGGCCGTTCTTCTGTTGGAAAATTTGTATCAAGTGTATTAAAATGGGTAGAAAAATGTATTAAAATGTTGAAAGTAATTTGGAATATGTCAAATGTGTATTGGCTTTATGTGATTCAAACATATATATATATATATATATATATAGAGAGAGAGAGAGCATAAAAACATGCGCGCAAAGGGAAATAAATTGAAATTGTTAAATAAAAATTTCCAACATTTATTCAACAAGTAAAAAGTAACCACCAACCTTTCGAGTTAAGACTCTGCAGATCCAATTGCACCTTTTCCTCACCATCAGCAGTATCTCCTGGAATGCACCAGAAGCAAGAATTAAAATAATATATATATATATTCACCAGCAAAACCTGAAAACTCTTTAAAGAAATTTATTGAGGTAGTTAAACTAACATTCAAAATGGCAAAATAGAAGGGACTTTTAAGGTGGAATTTGTTAGAGTTTGAAACATCAAACATTAATTTTTTTATTTAAATAAGTTTCCCAATTTTTTTTAACTCAAAAGTATATATATATATATAGGAAAATGCTATACAAACAAAAAAAAATTACAAATTTTTCTTACAAACTGATGTGGCATGGAGTGATACAACTTTGGAATGTGAAATGAGGCCCAACTTACTAATATTCTAGGTGACACATCAGTTTGTAACGAAAGTTTGTTTGAAAAGTTTGTTTGTATAGCATTACTCATATATATATATTTGTGGAAAATAGTCTTCTCCTCTTGACAGATTGGATTAGAAAATTACTTTTTAACTTTCTCCCCTGATGAAGATACATGACATTGGCTAACCACTCAAACAATTTCTATGATGACAACCCAAATGTCACAATGAAAACAAAAATAGAAGTTTCCATTACTGGAGAGCACATGTATCATTGTCAATATATGCAAACACTATTCAATGGAGCCAGTTGATTTCCTTGGCCCTCTCACCATCTGCCAAATACAAAATCAATCAAATCGAACTGCTATTGCAATGCCATGTGACAAATGACAGATTAAAACTGGATAAAATTTGAAGGTATTGATGGCAAAAGTTGTTAAATTCCCAGAATTTTTAATTTTTTCCCCCTTCATAATTTTGTTTAACAGAGAGCCTCAAGGAAGTTACAAGAAGAAACACCCAAAAAGGCCACTGTTTGAAGTTTTACTTTGCACAGTAATAAACCATAATACAAAAATACTCCAAAATCATGATGCTATGGGACTTAAAAGATCCCCATTAAAATTATACGAGTTCTCTTATTACAATTTTACAGTATGATGTAGCTGTAGATCATGTAAAGACCAATCAATCATAAAAGGGATCGGAGAAAAGAACCGTACCCGAGTCCTCTGTGTCTGAAGAATTCTCCTCTTCGTTTTCTGCCAATGCATCACCATTCTCCTCTGCTAATCCTTCTTCCACTGGTTCTAGCATTGCCGCGACCCGTTTTTTAGGAACCTTTTTAATACCGGGAAGGGTAATTAAATCAGCAGTCCGAATCACACGTGAGCTACTTCCTTTATTGTATGCCTTTGTCAGCGCAGCTTTGACAGCTGGCTGTACGCCATCTAGTGGATTTGGGCGTCCCTGATGAATACGGTATCCACCACATGATTAGGGAGTTTCATGAACTGTTTTGAGATAGTAGGATTAACAGTGTACCTACCTGAAGTTTTGATATCTCCACAATAGTATTAAAGTCATCCTGGCTTATAGAGTAAGAATCCATAAACTCAACAACTTTCTCCACAGCTTCATCCTGGTGATTATTTTCAATTAGAAGAAAATCATATGCATTAACAACTAAATTCAACTACCATTGGATAATCAATAAAATAATTCCAAACCTTCGGCAGCAGTCGAAGTGGATCAGTCAACCGTTTGAGAAGAGGAGTAACGTAATCAACTCGCAATGTTGTCCTGCAACATTTACAGAATCAGAGTAGTTAAGCAACTTGCAAGAAAGAATGAGATCACGAATTCTGCAAGCTCCCCAGACAAATTAGAGATGGTAAATAAATACCCTTAGGGCACATATGCATTCATTCCAAATAACTTGATGAGGATCAAAAATATGAATGTTGCGATTATCAATTAAATCATGAAAAAAAGATTCGCAAGAGAACAAATCTGAGGGATGAATGGACACAACCTTATATCGATGGACTTCCTACCCAATGAAACATTATGAACAATGGTTAATAAGAATGCCAAATCACTTGAATCTCAGTCATTTTGATTTCTGGAAGAAAGAAAGAAAGAAAGTGTTCTCAATAAATTGAAGCCTCATAGGAACAGGTAATAGAGGCTTTCTGTGAACGAGACAAACAACACAATCGTGGAAACAAGTGATCAAAAGAAGCATCACCAATCTCAACATCCTCCTAAAACCAAACAAGGCCCCCATTCCCACCTTAAACGCTCAAGTATAGATTCCTATGCTCATGTGAAAGGCCGCGGCCAACTGGCCTGTAGCTCTAAAAGGATCCATCCATGGGAGAAATGACCAATTCCCTAAGAAATGCACTTCCACAGAGATCTAAAATTGCCCTTATAGACCACATGAAAATCTCAACCATTGGATTTAATCTATAGTTGCTCTCAATCATAACATGCCATAGAGAATCTCTCTCAGTGGGGAATCTCCATAACCATTTACCTAACAATACTTTATTCTTAGCAACAATGTTTTCATTGGCATGGCCCCTTTTGTTTTTAGGAATAATCACATCTCAACAAACTAAGGATCCCTTTCCCCCTAATTGCAACCTTCCCACAAAAATTCCTTATCAACTCTTCAACTTTGTTAGCCGCACCCACCGGAATCTTAAATAATGATAAAATAATAAATAGGAACACTAACCAAAATAGACTGAACGAAAGTAAACTACCTCCCTTAAAAATCATAACCCTCTTCTAATCCATTATTTGCCCAATCTTCTCAGTGACTGGATTCCAAAAGTCAACAAACCTAGGACTTCCTCCCAACGGTAACCCTAAATACTTAACTGACAAGGACTCAATGGAAACACTAACAAACTAGCCAACCTTTTAAACCTATCCATTGGAAAATTAACGCCAAATATGACAATCTTATTCATTTCACCTTAAGTCAAGAAGCCACCATAAAAATCCTCTATATGCCAAACAAATTAACCATGCCACCTTTAACCCAAGAAAAAAAAATATGGTATCATCTACAAACTGTAAACGAGACACAAAGTTTATCCCTCCCCTAAACAAAACTATTTAACCAATCCTAACACCCTAGCCCTATCTACCATTCTTGCCAAAATGTCCCACCACTAAATTGCATAAATATGGGAATAAGGGATCCCCTTGTCCAAGTCCTCTTGAAATCTTCAAAAGCAAACCGCGCCTTACAGTTAACTATAATAGATACATTACACATGGAACAACCACCATGAATCCAAGTTCTCTATTTATCCCCAATTTTTAAAAAAAAAAATAAAATCCAAAAAAACCCACTGAATATGACCACACGCCTTCTCACAGTCAACCTTGAAAATAATATCCTCTTTACTACTTCCTCAATAATCCTCCTCGAAAGCCCCCTGAGAAAAGAAAATGGTCTCTCCTAAAACCAAATTTAGTCTCCTTGATAACACTTCAGCCAAACCAAACTAAGCCTTGTGTCCAATGAAGTTGGTCGGCTACACTTAGCCAAAAATCCCCAATCTTCAATAAATTATCCTTTTCAGGAATTAAACAAATGAAGGAAGCATTCTTGCACATATTCACATTCCATTCTCAAAAAGTTCCCCAACAACCTTTACCAAATCTCTCTTAACTACCCCCTAACAATCCTAGCAACCATCGTAAAACAGTCAAACCCCAGAGCCTTATCAATATCACATTCAAAAACAGTCAATCTAACCCCTTTCTCCTCAATGGGTTTCTAGCCAATTAACCTTACAAGCCTCGATTGGACACCATGCCAAGCCCTCAATCTTTACTCTCCTTCCTACACAAGGTGTACAACCTAGAATAAAAAGAATAGATTTCAGTAACAGCCTAATTTTCTCATTTGCTACCCTACGAAACAATTCGGAATTGTTATCTCATTCATTTAACCATATAATTTTTTTTGATTTTTGGTTCCATGATTTTGGCTCCCTAAACACCATTTTTAACCATTCTCAATTTTTTTCTAGAAACCTCACTTTCAACCTTGTTCAAATCCACAAAAAAAGACCTTATTCCAAACTTTTAATTTATCCTTCATAACTTTGAACTACTTCATAAACTTAAACCCCTCTTGCCTTCTAATCCTACAATTATCCCACCACTCCTTAAAATAGTTTCTAAAAGATTGACGCTCCAACTACTTATTTTCAAACTTAAAGGTCAAAGGACCCCATTAAAAGGAGAACTCCCACAACTGAAGGGCAATGATCCAATGCAACTCGAGGAATCACCTCCTACCTAACACTTGAAAAATTTATCTTCCCACTCTGCTGAAAATAAAAACCTATTCAATCTATAACAAACCAATCTAGCCTGAAGATTTGACCACGTAAAGTGAGCATTAGCCAAAGATGGATCAATCAAATCAAAATCCATAATAGACATGTCAAAATCCCTCACAGTGCAAATAATCCTATCCCTGTTGAGTTTTTCTGAAATTGCCCTAATTACATTAAATTAAAGTCACCCACAAGACACCAATTGTAAAGCCCAAATCATATAGGTCAACTAACTCCTCCCAGAAAGCTTCTCTTCACCTAGGACAATTAGAATCACAAACTCCTATTAACCACCACTCACTTTAATCACCCTTCTTAAACCTAACAAACAATGAAAATTCCCCCTCTAATGACTCAAGTTCATGTAACACACTATCATCCCACATAATCAAAATCCCCCCCGATGGGCCACAGGAAGGTAAAACCACCCATCACTTGTGTTAGCCCCCCAAATGCTTTTACTTAGGGTATGTTTGGTTTGCATTTGGGAGATGAGTTTTAGAAAAAAATTTCTAAAAAATTGTTTGGTTTGAGTTTTTCTCAAAAAATTTCCAAAATCACTTTCTTTCTCTTACACATCAATCAATCACTTTTTCTCTCTCCTCTCTTCTTCTCAATCACTTTTTCTCTCGCACACATCTACTCAAATTCTCCCAAAATATCAAATCATCCCAAACTCCCAAAAAAACAACTCTCCCAAAATATACAACCAAACAAACCAAAAAAAATTCTAAACTCTCTCCCCAAAATTTTTTTCAAAAACAACTCTCCCAAAAACAAACCAAACAAGCCCTTAGTTTCCTATCAACTTTTCAATGTTTGTTTCTTGCAAGACCACTTCGTATTAGTGAGAGAGAGAGAGAGAGAGAGAGAGAGAGAGAGATTCATTCAGCTAGGATCTCAATGCTACCAAGCTTAATATCAAACCCAGCTACATAAACTCATCCAGCAGTAACTCAGCAGTTTGTTTTAAAGATCACTGCCTATACTGACCAAAATATATATGTATATATATAAACTGAAGAACAATGTCTAAACCAATGCCAGGTGCTGTGAAAGCTGACTGTCAGCAGAAGATATTGTGTTCCAGACATTCTAAACCATACAATGTAGCAACCAACAGATATAATACATAAAATAGATACCTCCCCAAACCAGATTGACGAGAAGCGAGAAGGTGAACATGCAGATCCTCCAAAAGTCTTACATTCTTTCCCATTGTTGAGTTCTTTCCCAGCCAGCCGCCAAATCTGTTGAAGTTACGTTCTCCCTGCAAAAATAAATCCAACTTATTGTGTCAAAGACAACTAAGAATGTATATCCAAATTGCAGATGCTAACTTCAGAACCCACAAAAGCCAAAACGTGGCTCAAAAGTAAACCAAAACTTTTCAAACCTAATTAAATTCTAAAGATAATGGGACCAAAAGGATGAAATTTCAAGACTATGGAAATATAAGGTTTAAAATAAATTACAGGAACTGTGTAAAAAAGTAATCCATAAGGCCCCCCATCTAGATAACAAACTCCCCTTGAAGGCAATGGAAATACCATTGAATTAACGATTTTGTTGTAGCTCCATACTTAGCACCCTTGAAAAATTCTAGCCATCCACCTCATCATCTAAAGAGTGCAACAGATTTATGGAACCAAGTGTAGAAAAGTACACAAAGGAGCAAAAGAGGACCCCACCAACTAAAGACAATTCTCCTCGAGGACAATGAAAATGGCCGATGAATAAAAATTATGGTAGCTCCTCGCTTATCACCCTTGGCAAATTGAGTCAGCCAATATTGGTACCGATGGTACATAAATGCAATTCATTATTCAAACATCTATTCATTGTTCCTAGAGCTCCTTGTAAGGCTTGTTGGAAAACCGATTGTCAGACTTGATTAATAGCCCTTTGTTGTTCAAAATGAATGGTTTCATTTTCGTAATTTTCTAATTGATCCTCTATGTGGTTGCTTTTTGTAGATAATTGTTAAATGAATTCTACATACACATGACCACATGTATTTTTTTTTTTCCTTCTTCCAGGTATTCCACTGATTCTTTCCACTATTTCCTAGTTAGAAATCAAGAATTCATTCTGAATGCTTTTCTCACTCAATTTAGTCATAAAACTCATAAGGAAAGTGTAAGAGGAGTTAATTTGAGCCCATTAAATTAGTTAGGCCCAATAGTCCAAGGTCGGTGGGCTCGAATTTATCATAAGTCCAAGATTGGTGGGCCCGGATTTATTGCCATCAAACGGGCCGAATCGCTCTAGCCTCGAAAGGGTTTGGATCCACGAACCTAGAGACTTACTCGAGCTCGAACTCGAAAGGGTTCGGATCCACGAACCTAGAGATCCGAAGCACTTGGCTTCGAACGGATTCAGACGCAATCTAGAAGCCGCTCCATTAATGAGTCCCAGAACACTTGCGAACTCGGAGCTTTCCGGGATCTACGTACCAGAACCATGGGCATAATGGAATCCAAACAAAGGACCCGATCCCGAGGATGGTGAGTAGAGATAAATTCACTCTTCGGTTAAACTAGCCTATACCCAGGTCGAGGAGACACGATCTAGGGGGTCCCTGAGACTCAACAATATTTGTGGCAGGACGTTCTCTTGAACTACCCCTGACCCTTCTGCGGCAGGGCGTCCTCTAGGACTACCCCTAACCCTTTGGGATGATTGGAGATCATTGGTTAGGTGTGGCTAAGAAGAAGGATTCACCGAGAGGTTGATCTCCTCCTCGAGGGTTTTCCTCATCCTCGGAGAGGTCACCTCTTCGGACAAAGTGGTTAGAGAGAATATTCTCCATGTGCCTTACACATGGGCTCCATCCTACATCATGAGGTGCCTATAAATAACACCCATCCATAACTTTACAAGGGATGGATTTGGGAGAAAAAACTCTTGGGAAAGAACTAATTTCCCTTCTCCATTATCAACCTTGAGAGTGAAAGTGGGAGATACATGGGAGAGCCTTGCCATTATTCTCTCTCTAACTATTTTGCCTTCTTCACCCAATCTCTTTATCTCCATCATCTCCATCATCTCCTTTCTTTTGTGTTCTTAGTTGAGACTATTGAAGAATCTAAGCCTCTCATCATCCTCTAGAGAATTCGAATTTTTCTTCAAGGATCTTCGAAAATCTTCGAATTTTCCAACAACTTTCCTGAACCCTCTCATACAGAAAGTAACTCAAAACCACCATATAAATCCAGCACCAGGATCCTTGAATGCCAAGTTTTAAGCAGTTATTTTACAGGAAAATTTTAATGAAATAATTAAAGAAAACAAAATCATTGTAAGTCATCATAATACCATGAAAGCTTTAGATGGATGCCATAATCTGTGTAAATGATTACAACATTTTAATTGGAGTTAAATTCCATAAAACCAAATAAATAAAATCATCATAAGTCATTATAAAACCATGCAGGTAAAGATGAAGGCAGCAAATCAGTGCAAGTGACTACATTTTAGTTGGAGCATTCCACAAGACCAAAGACAAGAAATGTTAAGAATATAGATGTATGAGCTGCCAGAAATCAACATCATCACCTGTTCAAGTGTCTCCCTTTGCCCATGCAACAAAGCAGCACTGTTACCAAGAAATAAAAACCAAACAGAAAAGAAAAAACGAACACCAATTAAAGCTATATGCAAGTGATTTTAGAAACCAGTATTCTCCAGCACTGACCAGGAAAAAATGAAAAAACACCTACGGAATTATACAAGATGCTAGAGTTCCAGTCTGAGAGAGCTGCCACTGCCGATATCTTCGAATCTGTACATTTATAATATCCCCATCAGCAATAGACTCCGCAGCACGGGCAATCATGCTCATCCGTTTCACCCCATTATCATCTTTGCCAGCCGAACTTGGCCTATAGTTTATGTAGTTTTCCTGCCATTTATTATAAAAATAATAATTACCAGACAATTTTAAAGCAAAAGAGTGAGAAGTTTTGCAATGTTGCCTATGCAAAACTGTGAATGTCCAAAATAAGGCATCCAAATAAGCAGAAAGAAGTGATTTAGTGTTCCAGAACAACAAGATTACTGGTGTCATGACCAGGGAATGCAGCAGCTATGAAATTAGCAAACCTAACCAAACAACAAAAAATAAATAAACAAGAAAATAAAATGCAAGAGGGACATATACAAGAATGCTGGTTCTGATATGTTAGAGAATCATCTCAAACACCGCAGCATTAAGGGTTTACCAAGAGTTTCGATTACACAAAATAGTATTTTGACTAACCATCAAACCAAATTGAGTTAACAGATAGGAGGATACCTGAATAAGTAGAGGGACTAGATCAGGATCACTCATGCTTAGGTCAATCCGCTCATCCATTCGCAATTTCCCTCCATTAAAGCCAAAGAGCCTGCAGAAGCAAAAGGTAAGTTGGTCTGACGTGCACTTCAGGTGGAATGAAAAGCTCCATGATCATACAAGGAATCAAATTACAAGAAGTTTTGTTGCATAAGCATAACAAACTGTACTTTGTGTATAGAAAAATTCTATTATATATAAATATATAATTAAACCACAAATCGCCAGAAGGGACAGACTGACAATTTAGGAGCTCGCATTTATACTTGAGCTGCCAGCTTTGTGACCAATTGATAACAGAAGCTGAAAATTTGTTTCAATCACCAACCTAAAAAGATACTGTACAGAAAACAAGAAGGAAAAACCTAACAGCACAAACAACTACACCACCTACGCCATGAAAAGATATTATGCAAGCACAAATAAAAGAGGAAAAATGTCATACTTATCAACAGCTGTGAATGGTGAAATATCTACATCCTTTGCACTACTAAGAAGGCGCTGTCTAACGTCATCATATTTAATGACTGACATGGAGAGACTCATATACTGCAACTGGTTCAGAGCCATGCGCACGTCTCCATTGACTCTTTCTGCAAGCTCTTCAAGTGCAATCTAAAATAATAAACAAACAAAAAATCTTAGCAGATTTGATAACAGTGTTGCTTCAAAAGGGCTATTGGACGAAATATGGCACTAATAAACTGTTCTTTTAAATAGGAAAAACAATAAGAAGTGAAAGGACAGCTAGAAAAATGTCAATCAAATCCCTAAAACCTATTGGTAGAAACAACATTCTTAAAGTATATATCAAAGGAACTTCATAGACTCTTCTGGAAAAAACTAGAATGATCAAAATATCATAAAATAAAAATCCAAATAAATGAAGGATAACCCTGCAGGAGATATCAGATTGATTAATCAACAGTAGTTTTCACAATTCCAAGTAAGACAATTATGTACTTCATTGCATTTCTGACTTCTGACTAAGCACATTTTGTATCACATAAAGGATAAATTTGGCAATTTTTTGGGGTGATAGAGAGAGAGAGGAAAAAAAGCTAAACTGTTCAAGCAGGTTTACCCAAAGATCAAAATGGTCGCTGTAAAAATTTCTAGACATAATCAGTTTATGTGTGCATGTGTCTATACTTTTATTGTTCAGGTTTTAATCAAATGCATTGTGAAAAAACAAACCATTTGAAATATTACTTTTGACAATACAGATGTATGAATAGATCATTAAGAAAGAAAAATGACTGATGGATTCAATATGCTCTTGAATTCCCTTTCACAACTCATGCACTTGCACAAGTTGCATGTTCATCCTTAAAAAATGAAATGAAATAAAATAGGCCTTGTCAAATATAAGAGAAAAAACACTTTTTATCACTGGAAGAACCAGTGCACATCCAGTACTCCGAAGTTTTGAATTGAATCACAGCAACATTATTTGAAAAAATCATAATTGAAGCAACAATATTGAGAAACTTTTTGTTGGTAATTGAACATAATTTAAAAACTTAAGAAATGACTTTATCAACATGCATGAAACTAGCTTCTAATTTTTCAAAAAAAAAAAAAAAAATCAGAAAACCAGTTCCAAACACTGAACCAAACAAAGTCTGCTTTAACTGCCACAGAGAAGGCACTTCATTCCCCAAGCTGTGACAACTAGCAATGTACCAAAAAGAAAGTCCATGGCAATTGCTAAAGCAAAAGGTGCTAATGCCAAAACAAATAGCGCATTAATCAACGGTACAATACAACTCAGCAATGCAATGCTTGCTTTGCCATTAGCTCCTTATGCTTTGGCCATAAGTGCCTGTGCCCCTTTTAAAAATCATAAAAAAAGACTAAAGACAAATTTTAGAAACCAACATGGACGCCAGGATTTGGCATTGAGAGGAGACTTGTCTCCTTTGCACATGCCATTACCGATAAGTGGACCCTTGCTCACCACATGAGAAGCAAAGTTGAACAAAAATAGTACTATCACCTGATTGGTGCAATTTAATAGAAACTAAAAATAGAATAAAATCCCATTGATGAATTTATACATTATTTATAGAATGAAGTTTGCATAAACAGTGAAACTTCAACCGCAAAAAACTATTAAAAGGGGAGGACAAAAACAATAAATGGTTAAACCTCATGCACTCTGATAGTTTGTCTATGATACTATTACCCTAGTTGATTCAATAATTGGCTCCCACTAGATGGCATATAGTAAGAAGCCTACCCATTGAAGTTATTTTTATTTTAAACCTTTATAAAATTATTATTTAACTTAGAAAATATGAGGAAGAAGAACTCCGAAAATATGAGGAAGAAGGAATATATTTCTGTTATATTCAAAACTTCTTATCTTACAAGACCAAATGACACTCCTTATATAGGAGATATTACAAACATCATTATAACCCATTATATGCCACTTACCTATTATATATTACCACTATCTACCACTATCATACTATATACATGCCACTATCTTCCACCAACACCACTATCATATGCCACTATCTTATTAACACAAATTTCCAGCACTCCCCCTCAAGCTGGTTTGAAGATATCTTCCATAGCCAGCTTGCTAGTCAGCTTATCAAATTGCTTCTTGTGTAGTCCCTTCGTTAGCACATCAGCTAATTGTTCACCTGTTGGAAGGTAGGTCATACAGATTATGCCAGCATTGATTTTCTCCTTGATGAAATGTTTATCCACTTCTATATGTTTTGTGCGATCATGTAGAACTGGATTATGAGCTATAGATATAGCTGCTTTGTTGTCACAATAGACCTTCATAGGTGTCGGGTGAGAAAGCTTTAATTCTTCAAGAATTCTTTTAATCCACATTACTTCACAGATTCCATGGGCAACAGCTCTGAACTCTGCTTCTGCACTACTTCTAGCTACCACATTCTGTTTTTTACTCCGCCATGTAACTAGGTTTCCACCTACAAAGGAGCAGTATCCGGATGTTGATCTCCTGTCTGTAACACTTCCTGCCCAGTCTGCATCTGTGTATACTTCAACTTGAAGATGTCCATGTTTCTTGAACAGTAAGCCTCTCCCTGGAGTTCCTTTCAAATATCTTAAGATCTTATAAACGGCCTCAAAGTGCTCTGCCCCTGGTGAGTGCATGAACTGACTTACCATGCTGACTGCAAAGGCAATATCAGGCCGCGTATGAGACAAGTAAATCAATTTCCCTACAAGTCGCTGATATTGTTCCCTCTCTTTGACTTCTTCAGCCTTAGCAGCTTGTAACTTCAAGTTAGGCTCGATCGGAGTCTCCACCATCTTACAACCAAGCATACCTGTTTCTCCAAGGAGATCAAGAACATATTTTCTCTGATTAACGAATATACCTTCCTTGGATCTTGCAAATTCCATTCCGAGGAAATACTTGAGGGCTCCCAGATCCTTAATGTGAAATTCTTTTGCGAGTTTCTTTTTGAGGCCTGCTAACTCTGCTTCATCATTACCAGTTAAAATGATGTCATCAACATAAACAATCAAAATTGCAATTTTACTGTTTTTTGAATGTTTATAAAATATTGTGTGATCTGCTTGACTTTGCGAGAAGCCACAACTGATAACTGCCTTCCCAAAGCGTTCAAACCACGCTCTTGGTGATTGTTTGAGTCCGTATAATGACTTGTTCAATCTGCATACTCTGTCGCTTCCAAGTCTCTGCTCAAATCCCGGCGGTAGGCTCATGAACACCTCCTCTTCAAGATCACCATTGAGAAATGCATTTTTAATGTCAAGTTGATGTAGAGGCCAATCTGAATTTACTGCAAGAGATAACAGTACTCTGATGGAATTTATTTTAGCAACAGGAGCAAACGTCTCCTGATAGTCGATCCCATAAGTTTGAGTGAAGCCTTTAGCCACCAGTCTCGCCTTGTATCTCTCAACGCTTCCATCTGCGTTACATTTTATCGTAAACACCCATTTACACCCAACTGTTTTCTTGTCTTTGGGTAGATCAACTATCTCCCAAGTACCACTTCTCCTTAAAGCATTCATCTCCTCCATGACTGCTAATTTCCAATTCGGATCATCCAATGCTTCCTGTATATTCCTTGGAACAAACAAGTGTGAAATCCTAGATGTGAAAGCTCTATGATTTTTAGACAGTCTTTGATAGGAGAGGTAATTTGCAATAGGATGTTTAATGCAATTTCGGACACCTTTCCTAATTGCTATAGGAACATCAAGGTCGGAAATAGAAGAAATAGGATTACCTAAAATTTCGATGCCAGAACTCGGGTGGACATTCGGGTCATTAGGATGAACATTCGGGTCATTATTCCTCAGATGAAATCGCTTCCTAGTATAAACCTGAAGCTCAGGATTTAGATCATGTTGTAGTACTTCTCCCCCTAAACAAGAATCTTCATGACTAGGCACCATAGAACTTGGTTCTCCTAAGTGATCATTATCAGACAGATGTGGTTTTTGTGTAGGATAAATGACATTGGGGAGCGGGATAGAAATATCCCAAAAACGGTCTTCTACTCCACTTGTCTCCCCCTGAAGAGAAGTGTTGGGGAAATAGGATTTTGTTTCCACAAATGACACATCCATACTCACATGAAATTTCTTGGTTTGAGGATCGAAACACTTATACCCCTTTTTGTTTGAGGAATAACCCAAAAAAACACATTTTATAGCACGGGGGTCAAGTTTTGAACGAAATTGACTGGGAACATGAACATAGGCAATACATCCAAAAACTTTGGCAGGTAAATCAGAAAACAACCTCGTGTCAGGAAAAAAAGTTTTGAGACAATCAAAAGGTGTTTTGTATGTTAACACCTTTGTAGGCATCCTGTTTATCAAATAAGAGGCTGTTAAAATTGCTTCACCCCATAAATATTTAGGAACATGCATGTAAAACATTATAGCACGTGCTACTTCAAGTAGATGTTTATTTTTTCGTTCTGCAATGCCATTTTGTTGAGGGGTATCCCGACATGTAGATTGATGAAAAATCCCCTTTTTTTCCAAAAACTCACCCAACTGCTCATTGAAATATTCTGTTCCATTATCAGAATGTAAAATACCAATTTTGGTTTGAAATTGGTTTTCAATCATATTGTAAAAATTTGTGAATAAATTTTTCACGTCAGATTTTTTATTCATCAAATAAATCCAACATAAGCGGGTATGGTCATCAATAAATGTAACAAACCATTTTTTACCAGAAAGAGTAGTGATTTTAGAAGGGCCCCAAACATCACTATGAATCAAATAAAAAGGTTTGGAAGCCTGGTAAGGTTTTGGCAAATAAGTAAAGCGATGAAATTTTGCAAAAATGCAACTTTCACAATGAAAAGAAGAACAATCAATCCCTTTAAATAATGCTGGAAATAAATGTTTCAGATAAAGAAAACTAGGATGCCCTAGCCTATAGTGCCATAGCATTATTTTTTCTCGAACAGAGATTGAACTAGTACTATTAAAGCTCTGAGCTTTTTTATTACTAACAGGTACTTCATCAAAGTAGTAAAGACCTTCAAGCATCCTAGCACGCCCAATCATCATCCCCGAGTTCTGGTCCTGAAATTCACAATGGGATTCAAAAAATGTAACACGACAATTAGAATCCTTAGATAGTTTACTGACAGACAAAAGGTTACAGGCTAAGTTGGGGACGTGAAGAACAGCATTGAGATTAATTTTCTCAGTTAGTTTAATAAATCCTTTTCCTGCAATAGGTGAAAAACTACCATCGGCTATTCTGATTTTGTCATGACCAGAACAAGGGAAATAGGTACTAAATAAATGGGAAAAACTAGTCATGTGATCGGAGGCACCGGAATCTATGATCCACGGAGAGAAGTTTAGGCAAGAGAAGGCTTTAGGATTTCTACCTGTTTGTGCCAACAAAACACTAGGAGTACCGGATGAGGAGTTGGATTTTATCAGCTTTAAGAGTTGATCAATCTGCTCTTTGTTGAAGGGACCTGAATCGGCTTCATTAGCGGTAGGAAAGCCACG